>NW_019154090.1:33956111-34085540 GCF_002288905.1 Enhydra lutris kenyoni
ATAACTGAAGTAAAATAAAAATAATAAATAAATAAAAATAAAAGAAAGAAGACATTTAAAGGCTCTTCAAGGAATGTCCAGTACTGTCCAACACTATGTTGAATTTTTAACTTCCCTACAGCTCTATGCATTATAGAGCTATGTGCCATACACATAGCCACAGCAGCAATCATGTCAAGAGATACCAATGACCACCATTAATTACGGCATTTTTCTTCAGGTGTTAGAATAGGATTATTGCAGAGCTGATTCAGGTCTTCTAAGAGTAATAAATTTAACAGTGTACATTTGGATACTGACTTCAGGGACATTAGCTGTACCCATTAAGCATACCTGGGAGTGCTGTAATAATCTCACAAGGGGAAATTCAGAACATGAGCTAGTGGCTATCTCCTTTCTGTGTTGGTAGATAACCTTCACTCAATAGAAGATTCTCTCATGATGTCAAGCATTTGTTAATACTTACCTGTAGACTGTAAAGAAACTATTAGCACTCGCATTTAAAAGCAAATTTGAGTCTTAGTTATTTTTAAAAGTACGTCTTTATGTTTATCTCCATATTATAACAGTGTAGTAAGAGTGAATGGTCTTGGGGCACCTGGGTGGCTCAGTCCGTTAAGTGTCTGCCTTCGGCTCAGGTCATGATCCCAGGGTCCTGGGATGGAGTCCCACATGGGTCTCCTGCTCAATGGGGAGACTGCTTCTCTCCCTCCCTCTTCCCCTCCTCCTGATTGTGCTCTCTCTCTCTCTCTGTCAAATAAATAAATAAAATCTTTTTTAAAAAATTGTACATAGTCTTTATAACTATTTGCAAAGTACATAAAGGAGGAAGACAGAAATACAGTCTTATAAAAAAGGTATAAATACATTTTTCTAATGTCAGATACATGACAATAAATCAGAAAAATAATTTAAAATATTGACAGATTTGAATATCAAAAAATTTTGAATTTCCTGAGGGGAAAAAATACATCATGACAAACGCTAAAGCAGCTGATACATTTGGAGAAAATACCACAAGATATTTACTAGGCAAAGCATCAATAAAGACGAAGTGTTTTTATACAACAATAAGACAAAGAGAAATATCCTAATAGAATAGGAAGATGAACAAATAGTTTATACTATAAAAGACATGCAAATGCCAATAAACAAGAAAAGATGCTTACCATTAGTAATTTTTAAAAAACAAATGAAAATGATAAAATGTTATTTTTAATAATTAAAAATATTAATTATTTATTAAACTATTAAAAATGACAGACTGCCAAAGTTGAAAAAAGTGTTATATTTGTGTTCTTATACACTCTTTGTGGGGCTATAAACTAGTAAAGCATTTTTAGTGAACATCGGACAATACGTACCACTCATTATCATTGACCCTGCAATTCCAAGCCTGGAAATTTATCCCAAGTAGATCATCAGTCAAGTATATGGAACTACATGATAATATGCTCACAAAGCTGATCATTGAAGCATTGCTTATAAAAATAATATCTG
Source organism: Enhydra lutris kenyoni (assembly GCF_002288905.1). Classification (NCBI taxonomy): domain Eukaryota; kingdom Metazoa; phylum Chordata; class Mammalia; order Carnivora; family Mustelidae; genus Enhydra; species Enhydra lutris. Next base: position 33,957,612 of record NW_019154090.1, read on the forward strand.
AGCAATGATGAGAGGTATATTAACTATATTATATAATGATGTGTTAAATAAATTCCTACAATGGAATATTGTAGAATCAAAAGAGAAATGTATGCCTGTGTTTATAAACATTTTGTCAAATTATTGGTAAGTGTGCAAGTTATAAATAAATATGTGGCTTGAACCTATTTATGTAAAAATGTGTGTGCGGGTATAGATAAATGCTTCGAACTACTCTGTCTAAACACTAAAAATGTTTAGAACTTAACTCGCCACTGACCTCATGTAGCTATTTAAATTTAAGTTTAAGTAGATGAAAAATTCAGTTCCTCAGCTGCACGAGCCACATTTCAAATGTTCAGTATATACATGCAATAATGGTTATCATATTGAACAGCATAAATATTGAACAGTTCCATTACCATAGAAAGTTCTATGAGACAATGCTGGTCTGGAAAAGTGTTCTCCAACATGTTTTCGGTGGTTGCTTCTGGCTGGTGGAATTCAGGGTTAATTTCATTTTGTTATACTTTTCTAAATGACCTGAATTTTTTATGAGTATGTAGTATGTTCATAGTCAAAAGTTTCTTTTATCTGAAAAAAAAAATCACCTATCATTCCACCATATAGAAATAAGCCCTGATAGTTTTATTTCTTTGAAGACTTTGCTGTCTATACTTAGTTTCACAGAATTAACACCACTTGTACAAGGGTTCAGTATTGCTTTTACAGCTAATATTATGCCATAAGCATTATACCTTATTCTTTAAAATTCCTCATAAACATCACTTTGGAAAGCTGCATATAATATTTAATCCATTCCACGTGTTTAAGTGATTTTTGTTTTACATGTTGGCCTGAAAACACTACTAAAATACTTGAGAATTTTGCAATCTCTTGGATTTGGGGAAGTTAAATTCATAAAGAAAGCAATGATTCATAGTTCTTTTGTTATATGTAGAGAAGCTTCTCATAGATCACAATTTGATGATGCATTTTTTTTTGGTTCTAAATCACTATTCAAAACCACCCTCATAAAAGAGAATAGACTTAGAAATCAATGCTTTTGATAAAGTGCTTTTATAACTCAAGTGCCCCTTTCCACTACTGACTATAACAGTACACAGAAATCTGTGTTAATGTCTGTCTTCCATGGAAACTTATCCAAAATGTGTCACTTCTCATTAAGTCCCTTCAAAGGCTGTTCTTTAAATGTATATACTTCGTTTGGCTTCCTTTGGCTACACTTTGATAAATATAAAATGACTTTAACATGGGAACACACACACACACACACACACACAAAATACATAAGGGATTAAAGAACAATGACCTAAAATCCATGGAAGAGGAGAAAGTGTAACAAATCTACTTGACATCTTGCTCTGCAAGTGGTTTTCACTGTATTTAGTGTCCTGTCCAGAATAAAACTGAAATAGAGGCTTTGTTTTCTGTGGCCATTCCCTGGTAGATAAGACCTTTGCAATCAGCTTTATGATCAAGAGCAAGAATAGTCTCAGAGGCACCTCAGAATTAGTGGATTAAAACCCAAATGCATTATCATTTCATCTATTCCCCCTAAAACTGTCCCTCCTTCAGACATGTCCATTTCTCCTGACTGCACCATTGTCTTGGTTGTTCAGAATCTGGGAGCTATTACTGATACCTCCATCTCTTCATCCCCAATACACGGTCTCATAGCACTTCAAGCTGATTTCACCTTTTCAACTCTGTCTAGCTGCACCACTCAACTACCAGCCCTTCCCTCCTGAAATGCTGCAGGTGCCTCCCTATCAATCTTTCTCCACATTCTAAGAAATGACATCCTGCAATTACCCTGCTTTAAGCTATTCCTCTCTGGCTCAAGGGTTTAGAACTCCTTAACAAGGACAGACCACATTTCCTTACATAGTCTGGTCCCCTATCTATCTCTCGGGTTCATTACACCCAGGCTCTTTACTCACTTTGAACTTTGCTGCTCTTCCTCCTACCACCGGGCATTTGCATATGCTATTTCCCTGTCTGAAGTGCGTCTTACCCCTCTTTCACATGATTAAGACTCTTCTCCATTTTTCAACATTTCAGTTCATCTAATACTTTTTTAGGGAAGCTCCCCTTATTCCATTAATTATATTAGGTCCTTCTAAAGCTCTGTTACATTTATTTACAGATTCTTTGATTAATGCTTTGTTTCCTTACCTGATTGTAAACACGATGAAGGTTTACAATATCTGTTTTATTTATCGATGTAGCTTCATCAACTATCACAATGCCAGTAAATAGTAGATGCTTCATAAACATTTGTTCACTGAAAAAATAAAAAGCATGAAGGCAGATCCCCACAAACACTAGGAAAACTCTGAATGTTCTTCCCCAAAGAAACCTTTGGAGGAATATCAGGCAATAGCAAAGTGACCCTAGAGCAACAGATTCTCTAAGAAGGAGAAAGCCATGCAAGTCATTTTACCTTGAAGTAAAATGCCCTTATTACACTTCCCTTTGAGTTGGACTATCTTGTATTTGAAGGTGATAGTCCAGGACCCACCCCTATTATTACAAAGTTCAGGAAGCTGAGAGCTTCCCAACAGGACTTTTCTTAAAATACCCTGAGTTGGGAACCTCTTTCACATCTCAGATCAGGCCTGAGAAGAGAGATCAGTGACAATAAAGCAATTGGGAAGCAAGCTTCTGCCAGGATAAAGAAAAACCAAAGGTACCTAAAATGGAAAAATTGGGGCACCTGGGTGGCTCAGTGGGTTAAGCCTCGGCCTTCGGCTCAGGTCACAATCTCAGGGTCTTGGGATCAAGTCCTGCATCAGGCTCTCTGCTCAGCAGGGAGCCTGCTCACCTCCCCCTCTCTCTCTGCCTGCCTCTATGCCTGCTTGTGATCTCTCTCTGTCTGTCAAATAACTAAATAAAATAAATTATTAAAAGATTATTTAAAAATAAATAAAATGGAAAAATTAATGCCTGTAGAGATTTGGGGCCATGCTGTTCAAATGGACACGTTTCCCCTTTTCCCAGTACCATAGCAGTCTCTCTTCTAAGTTTTTTTTTTTAATATTTTATTTACTTATTAGAGAGAGAAAGAGTGCACACGAGAGAGAGAGAGAGAAGAGAGAGCAGGAGCAGGGACCAGGAAAAGGGAGAAGAAAACTCTCTGCTGAATGGGGAGCCCAACACAAGTTTCCATCCCAGAAGCCTGGGATCATGACCTAAGCCAATGGCAGTGGGTTAATTGACTGAGCCACCCAGGCGCCCCTCTCTTCTAAGTTTTAACTTTTACAGACCACCTCTGGACACGACCAGTGATGTGCTGGAGCCAGGTCCTTCCAACTGGTGATAATCAATTGCTACATTTTTGGTACATATGCTACTGGTTTTTAAACACAGCCATTATTATAAATCAAATAATACAAATTTGCAACTAAAATTGTATCTCAAAATTAAGGCAGTAAGTATTCAGAACTTGTCACTTTCTAAATATGTTATTATATTTTACCACTATCTATGTTCTTGAGGCTGTTTATACCTCTTGTATCTGTAGGGTGGAATGCTGTATAATAGCATATACGACACATCTCTTTGCACTTTCTAATTCAGTGATGCCATTGAATAACTTGAAGCTGGCTATGGTACGAGTATTTACAGCATGAAAATCAGTAAATGCTGCAAATCAAGGCTATGGTTTTGTTCTTATTATTTGTTTCTTTGTGGTTTGGGTTTTTGTGGATTTTTTCTTTTTTCTGTTGAAAGCCTTAAACGTGTAGCAGCAAACCATGAGAGACACTCTATTCACAGTTCAATGCAATCCATTTTTTTGTACTTAATTTTTGAAATTACCTAATAAAGTTAGGGAATCTCTAATTAGAAATGAAACAGGGGCACCTGGGTGGCTCAGTGGGTTAAGCCTCTACCTTTGGCTCAGGTCATGATCTCAGGGTCTTGGGATCAAGTCCCACATCAGACTATCTGCTCAGCAGGGAGCCTGCTTCCCCCTCTCTCTCTGCCTGCCTCTCTGCCCACTTGTGATCTCTCTGTCAAATAAATAAATAAAATCTTTAAAAAAAAATAAAATACATAAATAAATGAATAGAAATGAAACTGTGAAACAATCCTCCAGTATCTTCTAAGCTGTATTGAATGGGAATCACTGAAGAGAAAAAAGGAAAAGTATATGAAATCCTCTTACTCCCACTTCATATACTGTTCTGTTTCTTGAGTATCTAAGACAGTGTTTGTTTTGATCATAAAGCAAATATTCTTATGAATTAGAGAACTCAAGGAGTGGGATAATTTGAGTTAGTCCTTGATGATAGCATGATTTGCGTTCTCATGATAGGAAACGAGGCAACATTACAATTCAGTCTGAAACACGCCATTCATTAAATGTTGTCTTCGTAGGTTGATATAAAAACTTTTGATTTGCTGGGTTCAAAAAATTTACAAAATTTCCCTAAGGGAAACTTTGTTAGGGGAGAGAAAAGATGACTGAGAAGAGAGAAGGAGGGAAACAGGTGAAAAGATGCTAAGTGATATTTGAGAGCAGTGACAAAAACAATTGTGTAAAAACTAGTGTAGGTTGACAAGTGAAAATGCAAAGAAATGGCTAATAATGTCCTGGGAATACTTATGCATTTTTGCACAGTTTTTGTAAAATTAAGAGCACTTTGAACTCACTGAATTCCTTTTTCATACCTGTTTAGAGTTGCACTAACAAAATTTCACTGATGGTGTTAATGGCATGGAGATCTAATTAGCCTGCCTAATTTTACCAAAATAGACCACATTTGTGAAATTCTCAAGGTAATTTTTTCTCATGGAAAGTTGAGGTCTTAGAAATGACAATTTTGGTCTTCCTGTATAATGTTGGATGATCTTGATGGATGGATAGTGAAGAATTTTAGAAGACACTTTCTTACTTCCAAAGAGAAATGCACACATAAAAAGGCATATTTAGGGGCGCCTGGGTGGCTCAGAGGGTTAAAGCCTCTGCCTTTGGCTCAGGTCATGATCCCAGGCTCCTGGGATTGAGCCCCGCATCGGGCTCTCTCCTTGGTGGGGAGCCTGCTTCCTCTTCTCTCTCTCTGCCTGCCTCTCTGCCTACTTGTGATCTCTCTCTGTCAAATAAATAAATAAAATCTTTAAAAAAAAAAAAGGCATATTTAAAACGGGGCTTATTTAGATGCTACTAGTTATTTCTTATAAAGTAGACTTGAAACCTCCTCCAGACTTCGAATGGTAAAGAGCTTTATATCCCTGTGTTTCTGAAGGAATAATTACATTATTGATCTTTGCACATTATGGAATATAGTTAACTCATTTATCTAGAGTCATGGGAAGGAAAAGAGATGTAAATAAAACAGGGAGGTCAATCTGAAAATCAAATCCTATTTTATCTTGAAATATTTTTAAAGCCTTTAGCAAACACAAATTCACATCTGTATTTAGACACTCACAGATATATTACCCATTTACTTCAGACTCCCTCAGTTATTTGTAGTGAACTGAAAGGAAAATTTCTCTCCTTTAAACCCCTACGACCCTTGATAATTGCAATAAGGAGAAGATATAGAGCTCATACTTGTTCACTGCTACTTTTCATGTCGCACTTAAGGTAAGTTAATCACGCCAGTCACCACAGAATATAGGAGTTCGTTCTGTCCGCGCAGCGCGCTACAGTTTGGAGATGTTATTTGGGTTACCGCTCTCATGCTTTAAGGTGAACATGACTATCACCCATATTACGTGGAAGCCCCTCTGAAGCAGCATAAACCAAGTTGCCTCATTGTCAGAGCTAGTTAAATGTAGGAACCAGACACACAAAAGTTCTAGAAATGACTTGTCTTCTAGCGCTCTTTGAATTATGCTCCCCATGGAAGAGTAAATTAAATTAAAAAATTAAAATGCATGTGTTTAGAATATAGTCAGCCAAATATACGCAAGCCACACAAGTATAAATGTTAAATACACATATACGTCTTCTTCGATAAGTCATAACGTAAATAAACATATATGTAAATATATATAGTAAAATGTTCTGATGCTTGTACGAAATTATTCAGTAGGTACACCTATACCGTCTTTCATTTTCAAGCTACTGATTTATTTTTCAAGTAGTCAAATCTAGTTATACGCTGCCCTGAGCACTTAACATATAATTAATCATTTAGTCCCAGAACAGACTTTTAGTTCAAGAGGACACTACTAGGGTGCCTGGGTGGCTCATTTGGTTAAGTGACTCCCTTCGGCTCAGGTCATGATCCTGGATACTCGGGATCGAGTCCCACATCGGGCTCCCTGCTCAGCGGGGAGTCTGCTTCTCCCTCTGACCCTTCCCCCTCTCGTGCTCTCTCTCCCATTCTCTGTCTCTCAAATAAATAAAAATAAAACTTTTTTTTTTTTTTTAAGAGAACACTATTAGTATCCTTATCCCACAGATGAACAAACTGAGGCATGGAAGGGTTAAGGAAACATCAAGAGGCGGCATTGCTTTTAAATGGCAGAACTAAAACTCAAAGTCAAACAGGCCTTCATATATAATTTCTACTGTCTCCTTCCAAGTGTTGAAAGTCTTTAGGGTACGCTTGGATTTTCCAGAAACTGCAAAGGGAGCATTGTTTCTGTTTGTCCCTATTAAGGAATTGTTGGGCCTTTTTTTTTTTTTTTTTGATTTTATTTATTTATTTGACAGAGAGATCACAAGTAGGCAGAGAGGCAGGCAGAGGGAGGGGGAAGCAGGCTCCCTGCCGAGCAGAGAGCCCAATGTGGGACTTGATCCCAGGACCCTGAGATCATGACCTGAGCCGAAGGCAGAGCCTTAACTCACTGAGCCACCCAGGTGCCTGGGCATTTTTTTTTTTTTTTTTTTTTTTTGGGTGCTTGATTTAAACTTATGTTCTGAGATTCCAGAAGCCCATTTGGTACCACTTAAGGGGCACCATATATCAAGTACCATGTGAGGAGGCAGACATCACCACAAAATCCGGGGAAAAACAATCTCACCTATAAAAGATGCACAGACCAGGGAGAACTTAATAAATGTATCTGCATTCTTTTAACAAATAAGCCTCTTTATTCTTCCAAAACTTGGACACAGCGATATGGAGCCTTATTTAGAAGCACAAACCCTTTCCCGAAAGTTGAAGGAAAATACAACGTGTTTCACCATCTCAGTGAGGGGATTAAAAGGGAAGGGACAGATGATGTCCAATGGCCTGCTTTCCGTGCACCATGACCCCTCGGGGCACACGGATCTTTAGGCACTGGAGTGCAGTGACTGTGCATATAAATTTTGCTGACGGTTAGGTGGAGGCATGTGTCAGAGATGATGGGTAGTTTGAAACATGAGTGACAAGCTCTCTATACTTTAGAATGTTTAAGTTTGACAAATACTAACTAGATTCGGAGGAAGAAGCTAACAATTCCCACTGACTTTTTATTCAAAAGAAAGAAAGAAAGAAAGACACCTGCTCTGTATTTCATGCACTTTAACTTTCAGGAAGGATGATTATTCAAACGATGAATGAACTTGGCCGTTCAGCTTCCATTTTTTCCCAGGAAGACAAGTGATGTCATTAGACCCTATTGCTTTCCTATTTTCATTTCATTTTTGGGTTATTTTGTATTTTTATGAACGGTCTAAAATATCTCTACAGGAGATGGCTTGACTGGATGGGGATTTACTGAGGTTTATTCTGCCACGTGAGCTATTTGCACTATTTTTATATAAACTCCATCCAGTTGACTACACTTTTTAACACGAGATGATATGCAGAAAGCTGAGATTTTACAATCAGATGTACTTGGAATCGAATCTCCCTTCCCCCCCATTTTATAAAACTGGACAAATTACCCTTCTAAACCTCAGAGTTCCCGTCTGCAAATTGGGGGGAAAAATAGCTGTCTTTCAGTGTTAATTTAGGATTAAATGAAGGAGAAAACACAGAACAGCGAGAGTGGGTGCTTAACACATGACTAAGTTACTAATTAGAAAAAACTATTGCCATTATATTTATTATTTTTATAGAGAACTGAGCAATTGGGAATTTGTCTATTTGCCTGGATGAAATTCCTTCAAAAGCAGATCCCAAAGAATAGATGAAGATTAATCAAAATCAAGATGAAATTTTCTTTTTTTTTTTTTTAAGATTTTATTTATTTATTTGAGAGACAGAGATCACAAGTAGGCAGAGGGGCAGGCAGAGAGAGAGGAAGGGAAGCAGTCTCCCCACTGAGCAGAGATCCTGATATGGGGCTTAATCCCAGGACCCTGAGATCATGACCTGAGCCGAAGGCAGAGGCTTAACCCACTGAGCCACCCAGGTGCTCCAGGATGAAATTTTCTTATTTCATCCAATCACTACTTCAACAGTGTAACGACATCATCAGGGCACTGAGGTGGTTTCCCACCTCCCTCAGGATTCCCATTTAGTCCTGAGAAAGCTTTCTGGCCATAATGCAAGGGAGTTAGCACCCCAGGAGACACTCTCCGTCAATGATAGATGGGATTTAACAGATCAATATTCTAGTTTCCAGGCTCCTTGGAGAACATTCTCAGGTGTGTTCTTCACAGTCTCTTGGAGTGGCCCTGGATGGATTGAGCCTCAGGTGCTCAAAGTGGTAAACCTCCCATTAACACACTGTTTATTGGCTTTCTCTCCTCTTATCTCACGTTCCTACTCCCTCATTGCCCTTCCTGTTACCACCTCCAGATTAATTTACCTGGTCCAGATTGTTCACTCAAGTCGGCTTCTGGAACATCGAGACAAACATCCTATTAACCAAGCAGGTGTATTGCAACCCGGCTCAGTAATACAACTTCTTGAAACAGACAGTGTTTGTCCCACTCTGGCAAATGTCCCTTGAACATCTCCACATTCTGGGACTAACTCACTTTTACCCAGGCGCCCTGGCACTTTATTTTAATTCCCCTTTTCTGCTATTTCTGCGTGTCAGCCCCCTGACTGCCTCCAACATCCTCTTTCTCTTTCTTTTCTTTCTAGCTTCTGAAAATACATGAAACCACACTCTGAGCTTTTTTTATGGAGAGGAGAAAAACATCAAACCCTTGAATTTTTAATCACTAGAATGCTACTTGAACATTCTCCTTGAATTTTATCTTGTCTCTGTGGCCATTCCCAAGGATAATCAAACTTTCAGCCACATGGTTATGTCCATATTCAAGGGAATATTTTGGGGGATGGTTACCTTTATTTTTTTTCCAAACTCTCTCTCTCTTTCTTTTTTTTTTTTTTTTTTTAGTTTTAGATTTGAAAAGCACATTAATTTTAGCTCAATCAATTCATGGCTGGCATCTTCGAACTACTTTATTTTGGGTGGCGATCCATAGGCAGGCCAATTCTATTTTCTTTTTTCCAGCAGTCTATTCATTTGTACACTGAGCCTCCCCATGAGTGGAGTGGAGGCTCTCTTTACACATTCATCACCACGCTCTCCAAAACAAACATAAATGATCTTATGACAATACCACTGTGAAATCTGAAGGACAGTTCTCAATCTGTTCTTTGTTTTCTTTCTAGTATTTGCCCATGGTCATTTTATTTGTCATAGTCAGTGTGTTTTCCCCTTGCTCCCTCCATCTAAGGGAAAAGCTGAAAAATATTCAAGCCTCCCTCACCTTTCACTTACAGGAAAAAATGCCTAAACAACATCCTCCAAGTCTTCTTTTCTGCATAAGAGAATGTTCACGGCACCGTATTTCAGAGTTGTGGTCCATGCAAGAGGATAGTGTTTTATCTCACAAGGCTTGCTGGCTGTGTCTGCTGCCTAAGTTACTAGTACATCCTGAAGAGAATGGCATTCCTCATCACACTCATTAAAAGGAGAGAGAAACTTTTATTTTATTTTTTTAAGTTTTTATTTAAATTGCACTTAGTTAACATGCAGTGTAATATTAGTTTCAGGTGTGCAATATAGTGATTTAGCACTTCCCCCAGGGCTCGTCATGCCAAGTGCTGTCCTTAATCACCTGTTCAACCCATTTGGCCCTCACCTCCCCTCTGGTAACCATCAGTTTGTTCTCTATTGTTCAGAATCTACTTCTTGGTTTGCCTCTCTCTTTTTTCCTCCTTTGATCATTTGTTTTGTTTCTTAAACCCTACGTATGATTGAAGTTATATGGCATTTGTCATTTTCTAACTGACTTATTTCATTTAGCATTATACTCTCTAGCTCTGTTCATGCTATTGTGAATGTCAAGATTTCATTCTTTTTTATGGTCAAGTAATATTCCATTAGGTATGTTTATACCACATCTTCTTTATCCATTCATCAATTGATAGGCATTTGGGTTGTGTCCATAATTTGACTATTGTAAACAATCCTGCTATAAACATTAGGGTGCATATATCACTTTGAATTAGTATTTTTTTAATTTCTTAGGGAAATATCTAGTAGTGTGATTGCTAGATCATAGAGTAGTTTTACTTTTAACTTTTTGAGGAACTTCCATACTGTTTTCCAGAATGCCTGTACCAGTTTTCATTCCCACCAGCAATGTAAAGGTGTTCCCTTTTCTCCTCATCTTTGCCAACACCAGTTGTTTCTTATGTTGTTAATTTTAGTCTTTCTGATGGGTGTGAGGTAATATATCCTTGTAGTTTTGATTTGAATTTCTGTGATGATGAGTGATATTGAGCATCTCTTCACATGTCCATTGGCTATCTGTGTGTCTTCTTTGGAAAAATATCTATTCATATCTTCTGTCCATTTCATTTGTGGAATGCTGAGTTTTGTAAGTACTTTTTATATTTTAGATACTAACCCTTTATCAGACATGTCATTTTCAAATATCTAGGAAAGAAAAACTTTTAAAATAAAAAGTGCAAGAATAAGTATTGATTCCAAGGGAATTTGCTAATCTATCTTTTTCCCTTATTTTTTGAGAAGCAAATATTAAATTCAAGAGCTTCATGGAGAAACCTCCTGGATATAAGTTAATATCTTTCCTTTACAACAAAATATGAATAAAGCTAAAAAGAATTTGGTCTGTCTTCAAAGAAAAGGTAGCTTTATATCTAAAAAGTTTAGCCTTACTTTTCTAAGGTCGCCTAAGTATAACAAGGAATGTGTCACGTTATTTCTGTTTTACTGAGTGTTAAAGGAAAGACTTTCATATACCTAATCCATTACATGAAAGATAAAGTTACATCCATATAACTGTAATTCAGGTTGAAAATATTGCATTAGATGCTGAGAATAAAATTAACCTAATATACAAATTGTTCCATAAACCTAAAATCCAATAAAGGTATATTTCATGAGGATGAGTAAGGTTTCTTTTCTTTCTTTCTTTTTTTTTAAATTTTATTCATTCATTTGACGGACAGAGAGAGATCACAAGTAGGTAGAGAGGCAGGCAGCAAGAGAGGGGGAAGCAGGCTCCCTGCTGAGCAAAGAGCCGGATGAGGGGCTCAATCCCAGGATCCTGAGACCATGACCTGAGCCAAAGGCAGAGGCTTAACTCACTGAGCCACCCAGGCACCCTTGGTTTATTTTCTACACCAAAATTTTTCTGGTGTAAAAAATGAAATGTAGAGGTGCCTGGGTGGCTCAGTGGGTTAGCCTCTGCCTTTGTCTCAGGTCATGATCCCAGGGTCCTGGGATCGAGCCCCACATCAGGCTCCCTGATCAACGGGGAGCCTGCTTCCCCCTCTCTCTCTCTCTCTCTGCCTGCCTCTCTGCCTACTTGTGATCTCTTCCTGTCAAATAAATAAATAAAATGTTTTAAAAAAATGAAATGTACAGGTCTTTAAAAGGTATTTTATCTTGTGGATATCAAATATAGAAATAAAATAGCTTTTCTTTAAAAGTCATATTAAAGAATAATGGTTAAAATGACTTTTTTAACTCTTTGAAAAATCATCCTTTAGCTTGTGTTTATCCCTTTCATTAATTTCTAATACTTTGAATGATACAATTAAAGTAATACCTTATGTCTCAGGTATAGAATGGTCTTTAATTTCTTCAGTGGGTTATTACCTGGAAACGAGAATTAGTAACTTAAGCAACTTTCTTTGTAACAGAAATGAAGTAATTAAATCATGAATCCTGATTGAACGAAAGTGAGCTTATTCAGTGTGTCTCCATTTTGTAACTCTTAGGGGAATGGAAGTGTTCTAGGACTTAACTTGCACAGTGCAGTTAAATTATAGCTGCCAAAATTCGTGGCTGGTCTAGTTAATTCTCACCGTGGAGACATATCTAGGATATTCTCGGAGAAAGCAGACCTTGAGTGACAGTTTAGTGAAAATACAAATTCCAAGTTCATCTCTCCTCTTATTTTTTTTTTTTTGAGCTATATTCTTTAGCGTTCTTCAACAGAGAAATTGAACATTTTTACAGAATTGTAGAGATAGCTTGTTTTCTTCATAAAAATTTCAAGGGGGGAGGCTGGGTGGCTCAGTTATGAGGTGTCTGCCTTTGTCTCAGGTTATGATCCCAGAGTCCTGAGATCCAGCCCAGCTTCAGGCTCCCTGCTTCTCCCTCTCCCTCTGCTTGCTGCTTCCCCTAGTTGTGTCTCTCTCTCTCTCTCTTTCTGTCAAATAAATAAATAAAACCTTTTTAAAAATTTCAAGGAATATATATCAACAGCAGCAACCAAGAAATGGGTTTGAGTCTGGCAGTAACCCAAGTAGGTAAACACCTCTCTGAAAACTGGTCAGGAGCTTCAATCAATAAGAAAATCTCAGACAGGGCACCTGGGTGGCTCAGTTGGTTGAGGATCTGACTCTGGTCATGATCTCAGGGCCTGAGATTGAGCCCTGCTTGGGATTCTCCCCTGCTCATGCGCGTGTGTGTGCGTGCGTGTGTGCCCTCTCTCTCTCTCTCTCTCTCTCTCTCTCTCTGTGCCCCTCCCTCTCTCTGGAAGAAAGGAAGGAAGAAAGAAAGAAATAGAGAAGGATAGAAAGAAAGAAAATCTCGACATAAAGTCCTCTGTAGAATAGATTTTTAGGAGGGGGTGATTTTCATGCAAATTGTAGGCTTTTGTTATTGTTACGATTTTAATTTTCTTCTTTCTTTTTGAAATGCAGCCACTCACATCTCCAGACCTGAGACTGATGTACCCCAGAAACAACCATTTTTTCAGATGTTTCCATTAAATTCCTTCTATCTATAAGGTCCTCCAAACACTTTTGTGCCTCTGTTTTTTATCCTTCCAGATAATTCCCTCTTTACCTATTCTCTGAGGGTCTCCTCTGCTGAAAACAACTCAGGGCAACTTTTGGAACTTGAAAGGACAAATAACTTTTTCACTATACCCTTCATATATCAACATGTTCAATAATGAGACCAAGGTTTGAAGCCACCCTGTCACCTTGGGATATTGAGTTCAAAATGAGAAAACTCAGAGTATAGGTAAAAAGAAAAGTCAAGTCATTTCTTAAGGGAGAGAAGGCTAACATAACCCAAGTTTGATGTTGATAAAAAAAAAAGAAATATAAAGAAAAGATATAGTTGTAAAGACAAATAAAATGATTAATGGTAAGAATAAAAATTCATATAATCAATTACCAAAAAAGGACATTAGTAAGGAAATCATTTATTATATACTTTGAACAATTTCTCTATTTACTTCCAGAATTACATAATTTTAAAATATTGTGGTTTCTATTGAAAAATTATTTCTAAAATATTATTATGTCTGCAGTTCATGCTCAATATTCCTTTTTATTATTTATTGTACAACTGTCTCAGATATAGAGAGATTTACAGAATGGTTTCTCAGATACCTGTTCCTCAGATTCAATCATCAGCACCAACATTTTGCTAGTCTGCCTTATCCTCCCAATCCCTGACATTACCTCCAAATACTGCATTCCACAGTTCTAATTACATAAAAATCCACTGTTTTTACAATTATATATGAACAGCCATTAGTGGGAAAATGTTTACAGAGATGTTGCAAAGATTTGATCATCTTAGAAATTCCTTTTGAGGGGCGCCTGGGTGGCTCAGTGGGTTAAAGCCTCTGCCTTCAGCTCAGGTCATAATCCCAGGGTCCTGGGATCGAGCCCCACATCGGGCTCTCTGCTCAGCAGGGAGCCTGCTTCCCCCCCTCTCTCTCTGCCTACCTCTCTGACTGCTTGTGATCTCTGTCAAATAAATAAATAAATAAAATCTTAAAAAAAAAAATCCTGTTGATCATACCTAACAATATTGTCTTTTTCCAGAATTATTTTCTTAAAAATATATTTATTTATTTATTTATTATTTATTTGAAAGAGAGAGAGAGAGAGCATAAGGGAGAGGCAGAATCCCCGCTGAGTAGGGAGCCTGATGTGGGGCTTGATCCCAGGACCCTGGGATCATGGCCTGAGCTGAAGACAGAAGTTTAGAAGACAGACGCTTAACTGTCTAGTATACCCAAGCAGGCCCAGAATTATTTTCTATTCTGGCACCTTCTCCAGGTACTCTCTACCTGCCTTGCATTCCTATAGCTCAAGCACAACTCATGGGAACCCCCTGACCCCCACCCCTCGTCCATGCAGTTTTGAGACACGGCAGTCTTTAATCAATCACTATGTAATTAGTGTATAAAAGTGTTTTAAAAAGACATGAGAATTAGTAAAGTAATACAGACTGATCAGAAAATGGTCTGGTTTTAGGGACTGTGAGCCAGGAACCTCAGATGAAGACCAAATACATACGAAAAATATATTTTGGTCATCTGAATGACCAAATTTATTTTTCTTACAAATCACAATATCACAGATAGACTCTGTGATCATTGATTCAAAACTTGTGATTTATAATCTTAAGTTTCAGATGGTTTCTGATAATTACCTTTCTCTTCCAAGTATACAAAAAAAAATTTTAAATACTGATCATTTTCTTTTCTAACTTTTGCTTCAAATGTGTTCAAAAACTATGATGCAAATTAACAAAGCAAAAAAAAAAGTGACAAACAAACAAACAAACAAAAAACCAGACTTTGAAATACAGAGAACAAGCTGGTGGTAGCCGGGAGGAAGGTGGATAGGTTGATGAGTGAAATAAGTGAAGGGGATTAAGTACAATTATAACGAACACTAAGAAATGTACAGAACTGTTTCATCATTATATTGTACACCTAAAACTAATATAATACTGTATGTTAGTTATACTTGCATTTAAAAATAAATTAAAAAAATTAAAAATCAGGATGCAATTAACCATATTATAGAACAGCTAAAATCATTCTTTATTAGCCTTTACAAAAAGTCCATTCTTCCTGAACCTTTTCCTCTACTCTTTCATTAACACTAGAATGCTCAAAATTTCCCTTTTTTGTTATTGTTTACTTAATAAAATTTTTCCTCTATTCCTCTCCTTTTCTAGGTCATGCAAATTGATGTTCTTGTGATAGCATTTGGTCTTTCTAGACAGGCTGATGTACTTTATAAGTTCCCAACCTGTGAGCATAGTTGAAGTTTCAGTTATAGTCGGCACACCTTTGAGATGGATTTTTCTCTCTTCATAACTTACCTGAAAATGTTCCTCTTTACATAGTCTAACAGAGGAGAAAGTTTTATTAACTGAGAGAGGATTAATGGTACTGAATGAAATAATTTAGCTGGAAAGGTTTTGTTTATTTTCTTTCTTCTTCTTCTTTTTTTTTTTAGTCCACTTTTTCTTTGAAAGGATGCTATAAATAAAAACCTTAAAAAGGAGATCAAAATTAACCAGGTCCTGTTGGCCCAGCATTTAGCTAAATAAATAAGAATAGAAATTTATTCCTTGCTCAGAAGCTGGCTGCAGATTTGCTAAGTGATTGATTTGATGTTAATTTTCTGCATGGACCTCTCATTTCCTATGAGAGGAAAATGAAATCAGCCAAGGTGAATGAATCCTATTTTAGGTCTTACTTTTAATTTGGGAAGTTCGGAAGCCTCCATATTTTGGCAGGACTAGATATCCAAGGGATCCTCACTTACGGTATCTCAAAGAAGGGAACTTGCTCTGAAAAGACTGCAGAAGTTCTCAATGTCCAAATCCCAGTATGTTCTGAGGATGGAATTGAAATGAACATATTGATGACAGGTGCCACCATTTTGCCCAGTCTAACAGCCTATTTCTTTACAATGGAAATCCGTGTTGGAGAAGGTCCAAGGTGTGACTCCCAGCCATGTTTCTGCCTCAGCCCTGGATAGCATCACCATGTTCTGTTTCTACAAGAATCACCTTCTTCGTCTTTATGTGTCATGAATTGAGGACAGAGATGACACTGTGTATTTCAATATGTGACTTGTGGGGTGATTGGAGGGAATAAAGGGAGAATTATGGCACATAAAAATATGCTACTAAAAGATGTATGACAGAAAGAACTATTGACTAAGGACCATAATTCTTATTTTTTCCAGGTTTATTGAGGTATAATTATCATATAACATTGTGTAAGCTTAAGATGTACAACATGATGATTTGTTGCACACACATATTACAAGATGATTGCCACCACAGCATTAGCCAACACCCCCCTCACATCATATAATACCGTTTCTTTTTTGTGGTGAGAACACTTAAGATCTACACTGTTAGCATCTTTCTAGTATATAATACAATATTATTAACCCTAATTCCCATGCTGTACCTTAGGTGCTTACAACATATCCATCTTGTATCTGGAAGTGTGTAGTCTTTGAACAAAATCTCTTCATTTTCCCCACACTCCCTGCCCCTGGTATCCACCACTCTACTCTCTTGTTTCTCTGAGTTCAGCTTTTTTTAGATTCTACCTGCAATATTTGTCTTTCTCCGTCTCATTCATTTCACATCATGTAATGCCATGAGGACCATAAATCTTGAGTAAGAAATTCTCTCTCCACAACCTTTCAGCAAGTTGCTTGACCTCTCTGGGCCATGATGGAGTTTGGAACTTCAATCATACTGTTTTTTAGTAAGAATAAAAGGCAATTTTGTTTTGAAGGCATTCTGAGTCTAATACTTTTGAAACTATGCTACCGTATTGGAATCTCTAGTTATAGACTAACTTTTTTCAATGTTTATTATCCAGGACCCCAAGTTACGTGAACTTTTGGATGTGGGGAACATCGGGCGCCTGGAGCATCGTATGATAACCGTGGTGTATGGGCCTGACTTGGTTAACATCTCCCATTTGAATCTCGTGGCTTTCCAAGAAGAAGTGGCGAAGGTATGGTGGATAGAAACTTCTGGCCTTTGTCATCTCACTCTGAAACCTTGTGACATTGTACTGATCTCTGCAAGAGATTGAGTTGTTGTCATATTTAACACGTGTTAAAATTACATCTAAAAATAATTCAGCTGCCAAGTAGAAGTGTAATTCAAATGCTTCCAAATAATGGCCCCTACTAAGAATTATGGAGATTTCTCATTAGACATCAGGCATTTGATATAATTTCTTTGCAGAAGAAAATATAGGTGACACCACTTTTTACTTCACTTAAACACCTTGTCCCTACGCCGTCTCTCTTAGCCTCATCCCAAACTACTTCTGACCCCATCTCCTTTTCAACCCTCTTCTTGAGAGCAGACATTCTTAGCACCTTATTAACTTCTTTTAACCTACCTACCCCCTAGCCCACCACCATGCACATAGTAGCTGCTCAAAGAATATGAGAAGAAATGAAACCATTTTGAAACAAAAATTTCAAATAATGACAATAAATAACACTTATTCAGTTATGGACTAGAATAATAAATTAGATGGAGCATCTCCATTAAGCACTTGCTAATTTACTAGCATAGCAGGCCTTTCAGATACATGCGTAAATAACTTGAATAGAGCAAGATCTATCAAACCAGAAGTCATCAATTTCTGGGAACACTGGACTCCACTTTGAGACTTTCTCTGGAATAGTCCAATTGCCATGAAATCCAGAGCACTGAAATGAACATATCAAAAGAAGGGCTCTCTTTTTTCATGTTTACAGTTCACAGGATAGAAATGATGATCCTTACCTTTCATACCTTCCCTTCAAGGGTTAAGAATATGAATCAAAGAATACTTTTAAGTCATATGTCATATCTGTGCCCTTATAGAACTTCTTGTGTCAAGGATCACAGCTATAGGGCCAAGCCAATCATCATTATGATCTATAAATTTTTAACCCTCGGTGGTCTGACAGTTCCCTGAGCTACACCAGAAATAATGAACTGACCTCTAATTTTTTAGTTATTTATGGTAGAGGCTTATTTCCAACGTTTACATGATAGCAGTCTTACTTCTTACAAAGGAATGAATGAAGTGCCAACCAGTTTTAACAGTGTGAGGTCTTTAGAAACTACTCTCCAAGCCTGTGTTACAGACCTACTCTATTTTCCCTCTTTGAGAACCAAGTCATCCATTTGCTTCTAGAGGATACCTCAGACGTTTGGGGAGACTTCAGTTTTATGAAACATTCAGTGTGGCAGCGTTATACTCGCCTAGCAAGAGTTCTCATTCTGGTATACTGTTGGTGATCTGTGAGTTTACATACTTCATTTCTCAGTATATGGATGGATGGATGAATATGGATAAATAAATAGTAATGATTTGCAAAATATCTTTAAAATATCTTTCCCCAAATGCAGCCATATTCAGTTTTAAAAATCACCAATTCAGGAGATTCTATAACTCTCAAAAACATTCAGTAAATGACAGTGACTTTCAGGGAGGCTTTTACTAAGAGTGAATATAGATTTTATATTATAAGCCAATCTACATATCTTATACTGCATTAAACTTTGTGCAGTTATGTTTAAAACATATTCAATTTCCGCCTCTCTGTGCACTCCTACCCACTAATTTTCTTTAGGGATTTTGATGCCTGAGCCATGTAATATTCCCCGTCAGGACTGCATCTGTAGACATCGTCCCAGGAGCAACTTGATGTTTCTGGTATAATTAATGAAGCTACAGAATATGTTTTGCCTTTCCTGCCTTCCCAGTAGGGTATTTTTTTCCCCCCACTGAAACTGCTCAGCCAGAAGGTTAAAATTTGCAAACACCATTTTACTCTGAAAACTTACTTTTCTTCCTTCTAATTGTCAGTATCGTCTCATAACATCACACCTTTTATTTAATCTCTGGGGCCAATGTACATGATGCTTTGTGTAGTGCCAACACCAAAGGAGACAGCCTCTCTCATTATGTAGAATGCCTGACAGAAACCTGAGCTGCTTTGAAACTCGAATGTCTCCAGAAGAAATTATTTACAAAGGGATTCTGGCTCATTTATTCATTCAACACATATTTGTTAGTTGCCTTCTCTATGCCAACCACAATTCCAGTGTTAGGGATTCAGCATTCTAGAATGCTGAGAGCCAGCATCCTGGGAGAAATAAACAGATAAATCACCATTATGAAGGAAATATACTGTAGGTCAGATGGAGATCTGTGTGGAAGAAAAAAGCAGGAGAAGAGGGCACAAGCCGTGGGAGAAGGGGGTTATTTCTTTATGGGGTATACAGAGAAGGCGAAAAATCTGAAGGAAGTTGTTCCATTACAGCAATATCATAGATTTCTGAGAAATCCATTGGATCAATTTAAAAAATCAATCAAATCTAGAACTTGAAACTTCCTAAATATATTATTCCAGATTTGCATGCTTCCTTTCTTACATAAATCACTTGAATTTGAAATTTTTTTTTATTCTTTAAGACAAGTAACTTTTTAAAAAGTTTGATAGAGGAGAACACTGTCTTTCAATTTTTCTCTCTGTAGTTTGACTAAAAATATGGTATCTCTTGCAATTATACAATAATCATACTTTTTGTTATGGAGCTTGGCTTTCCAACCACTCTATACCTAAAGGATTATCTTTCTTTGCTTCCTGAGGGGCACTCCCTTTAATGTGCCAAGAAAACAGATGATTTCACATTTGCCTTCTTGAGTCGCATACTTCTCCAGGCATCTTCTGCTCCCCTAGGGACCAATGGACACATGCATGTTTACTCTCCCCTGGAACTCCTGGACTTCAGTCCATGGGCTGATGGGATGCCCTGATTTCTCCTGGGAGCCCTGGGGAGGAGGTGAATAACACCATCCTTCCTTTTACTTTTCTACCATTAACTTCCAATAATTTTCTACTCACAGCTACATGACTTGTGGCAAAGATATCAACAATGGAAACTAGCCAAGGCAGCAGAAGTTGATTCCCTGTGTTGTGATATGGGCTTCTGAAGGACTTTGGCTCTTATTGTGAGGAATATGGAAGCCACTGAGGGTTTTAAGCAGAGGGTGGACATGACCTGACTTAACCCTTTAGTCAATAATGGACTGCCTGGGGAGAGGCAATATTATGGAAGCAGGGAGACCAGTGAAACTACCAAAATATTTGAAGTGAGTTGTTAGTAATTTTGACCAAGGTGGAGCTGCATAGGAAATGAGAAGGAGTCTGTGTGTGTGTGTGTATTATATGGAGAGAGAGAGAGAGAGAGGGAGGGAGGAAGAATCAAGAGCAGAGGTTTATGAATTGTATGTTGCATGCAAGAAAAAAAGAAGAATCAAGGATAATGTTAGAGTTTTGGCCCAAGAGACAGGCAGGATGGAAATACCACTTACATCATAGGGGAAATTTTAAGTAGAGCACATTTGTGGGTATATAGTTAAGGTTCAGTTTTGATTATGTTCAGATTGAGATCATTATTAGACATCCAACTGGGTATGTTGAGTTGGATATACGAGCCTGGAGATGAGTGCCAAATATAATACATTAATATATACAATATATTAATTTGGAAGTCTTCAGGTCATAGATAATATTTAATGAGGCTGGATGAGATCAGCCAGGAAGTGACTGCAGATAGAGAAGATGTCCAAGACCTGAGTCATCCATATGCCAACATAAAGAGATTGAGATAAGAAAGAATCAGAAAAGGAGGCCAGTGAGGAGGAGGCATTGAGGAAGTGTGTGTCATTGGAAACCAGGTGAAGAGAACATTTCAGGGAGAATAAAGTGATCAACAGTAGGGTCAAATGCTGCTCAAGATGAAGACCAAGAATGGACCCTTGTATTGAGTGACATAGAGGTCGCTAGTGACTTGATCAGAGTAACTTCAGTGGAGTGGTGGCGTCAAAGACTATTGGAATGGGCTCTGGGGAATTTTGACAAGGGAGAAAAAAAGAAGCCAAAAAAAAAGATTGCTTTTTTTTTTTCTCTGAAGTTTTGATATGAAAGAGAAATGGGAAGCAACGTCCAGAAATGGTTTTTAAGATGTGAGAAGCAACAGCATACATGTATGCTAATAGGAATGGTCCCATAGAGGGAAACAATGTGTTGATGCAGGAAAGAAGAGTTGCTAGAGCACGTCCTTGAGTAGGAGAAGCAGTAGGATCTAGTGCAGAGCTCAGTAAACTACAGCGTAGGGGCCACTTCTGGTCTACCACCTGTTTTTATACTTTTATGGGAACACATTGTGTCTATGGCTGCTTTCTCTAGACAGAGATGAATAGTTATTCACTGTCAGGTCCTTTATTTAAAAAGTGTGTTGACCCAGTCCCAGTTCAGAGATAGAAGGACTAATCTCAGACAAAAGCAAGAGCAGTACATCAATAAGAGAAGAAAGAGTGGCGCATATTGATAGAGATGCTAATAAGGGGTACATGTGGAGAAAGTTGAAGACATTTTCTGTTTGCCTTTACTTTCTCCATGACAAAGGACACAGAAGTCAGCAGCTGAGCGTAAAGGTGATGTGAACCTTCAAGCCTTTCTCAGCACTACTTGGTGCATTTCTTTGAAGATCTGGCTATAAGGTTAACAGGGACTGTGAAAGATCATTCACATCAGCCTCCAAAATAATGTTGTTTTGAGCATATTAGCCAATTTATGAGATCAATGCAAATTCTTCCATTGGTCAAGAAGCTTGAAGAAAAAAACAATTGTCTTCTACCTGCCCAATACTAGAGCCTCTTTTGAATATTCTGCTTTTCTTTGAGGTGCAGCGCTACTCAGAAAGAGACTCCTTGTTGTGCACACCACCTGCTGTAGTCACACAGTCTGAACAGCATTGCAGTCATGCCATAAAGCAGATTGCTCTGAGCCAGGGGCTGGGGTTCACAGGATTGCCATGTGCTGGGATTCACCTTCAGATCTCAGGGGTTCAGTGTGCAACTGTTGGGAGATAAGTCCTCACTGAGAGAATCTCAGCAAGGAAGGAAATCTGTCTCGAGTTAGCAAAGAGGATTCCCAGGAGGCAAAGACAGCATGTCTTCCCTCGGTCCTTTTCCATGGCTGGGTCCCTGGAAGCTCATGCCCTCCCTCAAACTCCCCAACTCCTATCTCCAATCTTTGTTCAAGGTGGTATCTTAGTGGCATACCCCATCACCCTAAGGAAAAGGATTGGCGATTCAGGCCCTGATATTCAGTCCTAAGTAATTTGATACTCTGATAGGCCCCATAGGTGGGCGTATTGTTGAACCACTGCCTACTTTGGCAGATTTCAAACCCAGGTGTTGCTCCAGTGTGTTAAGGTGCACTGGACTGAAACAGCAAAGATCCAGTGGGTTAAGAATGAGATGCGTGTTGTCAGAGTTGTGCAGGGGAGATTTTGCATTCATTTCTCGGCACAAGGTTTGCCAGATGCCATTGCTTTCCATCCTTAATTCTTTACACACTAAATTCTCTGAAGCATTTATAAATAGGAAAGCATGAAATTTAACAGGAATTTGGCCAGATTTTTTTTAAATTTTTTATTGAAAAGCACTGATTTTGACTATACGATTTGTTAGATTTTTGAGAAGACAACCCACCCAGATAAATAGAACCCAGATCAAGAAACAAGGCATCACCAACACTCCAGAGTCTACCCTGCTAACACACCCCTAATTTTTCTTTTATTAGAGAGAGAGAGAGAGAGAGAGAGAGTGTGTGTGTGTGTGTGTGTGTGTGTTTATGAATGGGAGAGGGGCAGAAAGAGGGAGAAGCAGACACCCTGCTGAGCAGGGAGCCCTACATGGGACTGGATCCCAGGACCCTGAGATCATGACCTGAGCCAAAGGCAGACACTTAATGGATTGGGCCACCCAGGCACCCCTAACACCCCCCTATTTTGACCTCCAACTTTATAGATTCGTTTTACCTGTTTTTATAATCTCTGTAAATAGAATCAGGAAACATGTTTTCTTTCTGGCCCAACAACATTATTATTAGTAGTATTCAACATTATATTTAGGAAACCTTCTATATTTTTACATGTGGTTACAGTTTAGTTCATTCTCTTTGCTGAAGAGTATACCATAATTTATTTATCTATTCTACGGTTGATGAACAATCAGGCAATTTCTACTTTAGGACTATTATAGATAGTGTTGCTGTAAACATATGCCTTTCTGTGAGATAAGTGTTGCTGAACATAGATCTTCATATGTTCAACTTTGAGAGATAATGGAGCTTTACCAAACTGTTTGAGCCAATTGGTATTTTAAACAGTAATTCACACATGCAAAAATAATGTTTAATAATGGATGTCTGTATGTTAATTTATTACATTTTGACATCATAAAATAATGAGCTTTCCAAAGATATGCTCTATAAAGTGAACATCAGCCTTGAATGACTCTCATTTTAGATTTTTTCAGGGAAACTCTGCTATGTCTGCAGCTATGAATATCATAGAAAATATAGTTCACTCATTTTGAGGGTATGACCTGGGATTCCTTGGAATTTTTCCTTGCTTGCTTGCTCACCATTCAAATACTTGAAGGCTCTCTGAATTTCCCAACTAGCTCTCACCTCTCTTTCCTTATCCCCTTTCCCCCTGCTTACGTTGTTCAAATTCTTGACAGGTCTCACTTATAGTCACCTTCTACCTACTTTCTTAGAAGTCTCTCTTTGCTCTCCAACTATATGTGACCATCTGTATAAAAATCATCTTAAAAAAATAAATAAAATGAAATTCTAAAAAAGAAAGAAACGCTCAAACCTGATCATGCTTGAAATCTTCTTCATTGCTTATTACCTAAAAAATGAAGTTTTCTGTGTATTTCACTCATTCATTTAGTGAACAAAGATTTATTGAAGGCTTAGTATGTAGTGACCACCTCAGGGGACACTGGGGATTGGTTAGTGACCATACAAACATAGCCCTTGCTCTCAGGTGCTGACAACTCACCGCTTGGACCCCTCATACCAGTCTGCTCCCATAGCTCCTAACTACCTGTGATTCTTTCTGCCTTTACAATTTTAATTTTGGTGCTTTCAGAATTGTATATCCTACTAGTCTTCAGTTTTCCATTTTGTCCACCAGGAGAACTTCCAAGTGTCCTTAGGGACTCAGCTTAAATACAACCCATCCATCTCCCCCTCCCTCCCATGATTTCCATGCATGAATAATGGAGTTTCCTTTTCCGCTCTTTGGTGAACCCCATGCATATTTTCTGTGTCATTTATCACACTGTAATTTTGTATCTGACACCCTACCTTTAATTTCGGAGCTTCTTAAAGTCAGAAATAATAGCTTCATCATTTCTGTGTTCCCAGGATCTAGCTTAGTGTATATACGTGCTCAGTACATGAGTGGTTGAGGGAAAAAAAGAAAAGAAAGAGGAAGACAGAAAGGGGAGAAGATTTGGAGCCCTTGAAAACAACTGATAGATCATGAAAACTTTCAAGCCATGGGGACTTGGAATACATGTATTCCGATCTTGTTTTTTCGAAGTGAAGAAATTGAAGCCCCTTAGCAGGTTGCTCCAAGCCCTCTCTTCCCAGCACAGATCTCTCTCCAGGGTTTGCCAAGGTTTTCAGTAGCAGAAAGGGATGGCAGTAACTACAATAGCTCCCATCCTATTCATCTTTCCCAAGTCAACCTTGTTCCTGCTCCTGGAGTCATGGTCCCTATCACCCTCCCCCACCCACCAGTTACTAAGATGGCTTTGAATCATCAAATAGTTGAGGCCTTTTAGGTGAAGAGAATGAGAGAAGGTGCTGGGGAGGGAGGGGGCTTTATTTTTTTTTTTTTTTTAAGAAAAAAGAAACCATGTCTATAAAATAAAATTGGAAAAGAGAAGAGAAAGAGAAACCAGTGAAAGGAACTGCCGCAGCCACCACTAGCTTGCTGTTCCTGATCTAGAACTTGAATCATCAAAAACTGGGAATTCTCTTAGACATTCCTCCAAATTAACAGTGTTTTTAAAACTTACCCCAAGCGACATGAGGTATGTGTGTGTGTGTGTGTGTGTGTGTGTGTGTGTGTGTGTGTATTCTGGTACATATACATTGAGATAAGAATTTTCAGACACTAATGTATTTTGTACAAAATATGTAATTTATCCCTTTAACTAGGACCAATACATGGTGAGCCATGGGTATAGGTCTGATTTTCTTAAAACAAAAATGATTAAGAAGAATAAAAGGTACCATATATTGTTTTTAGCAGTGTATTTTGGAGCAAAATGGAAAATTATGAAAGACCTCCTTGGGGGCAGAATATATATGCCAAAAAGATTGCCATTTACAAATGGATTATTGTGTTTTATGTATCTTCATTCACTTCTATTCCTGTCCTCCTCATATCTGCAAAACGTGCCTAGGCCATCCTAAGATACTCCCCCTCCTGACTGTAAATAAGGGCCAGGCTCTCACCGAGTCAGTACACTATACTGTTGGTTTTGGAATTTTGTGGTCGTGGATGTCCTTTGTTGGCAGCTGAGATTCGTTCCAGATTCTGCATTTGTATTTTGGATGAGTGTGGAGCAGATGAAAGAGGCGCATCTTAAACTTTCAAATTGTGAAAATGTCACCCATATGGAATGTCCGTACGAAAGTTTAAAAGTTCAAAAGTCAAGAGAGAGGCATTCATAATAAAAAGAGGAGGGAAAAGGCAACTTGGACATTAATCTCCTCCTTACATCCAGATAAGAACCAGCAGCCGCTCTTCTGGTGACTGTGGAGGAAAGCGCCCCGCCCTCAGTCTTCTGGGTGTCTTTTCTGCATTCCTTAAGCAAGAGCTTCTTTTGAGTCAGGCAGTGTTTAAGGGATCCACATAGAGGAATGAATGCCAAACTGAAGGGAAAATATATACCCTCCGGCACAGAAATGCATGTGCTTTCAGAGTATGGGCTGCCATGAGTGCTAACCCACTTTTCCCCAGAAAGGAAAGTCAGAAAACTGCTTAACAGCAGTGCCCCGCTTTTCTTCCAAACACCCCAAAACACATAAATGAGCTGCTGCCCCCTCGTTCCTACACCTCCCTGCCTTCAGAGGCTTGGAGCTGAGTAAGCCCTAATTGTCTGTCTTTGTGGATTGTCTTGAAGCAGGCAGATTAAAACAAACCAACAGGGACACTTGACTCTGCCAGTTAAGAGTCTTCCTTCAGCTCAGGTCGTGATCCCAGGGTCCTGGGATTGAGTCCCGCGTTGGGCTCCCAGCTCAGAGGGGAGCCTGCTTCTCCCTTTGCCTGCCCTCCCCCTGCTTATGCACATGCATTCTCTCTCTCTCTCTATCTGAAATAAATTTTTTAAAAAAATTAAAACAAAAACCATAATATTTTTGGAAGGAAGAAGAGCTCGAAAAACATTGGGCTTCCTTGTTTAATTACTGGGGAGAAATACCTGGGATCCTCTGAGAGTGGCAGGTTGATCTGTATCCTCTACTGCCTTAATATCAGTTGTCATTTTTATGCTCCTAGTACATCCGATGCTCCCAATGAACAAGCTGCCCCTGAGAATGAAAAAAAAAATTAAAATAATAATTTAAAAAATTAAATACTTTGTCAATTAATTTGCTATTAATTATATTAATATTATATAGTATTAATCTATTAATTGTAATATATTTTAACAGGATTGGCCTGGCTGCTCTGTTGAAAAGCCATAGTAGGGCTGCGGAAGCAGAAACAGGGAGAGCAGAGTGCTTGGGGTGGAGATAGTGAGAAATGGCTGGGTTCTGGATATACATCGAGTGTAAAGCCAAAAAAATGCATAAAACCATACTGATGGATTGGACACACAGCACGAGAGAAAGAGGGAGCTAAGGATGATGTCGGTTTTGCTGGCATTGCATTTATGAGATGGAGAACCAAGTAAGGAGGGAAAATCAGAAATTTGGTTTTGGACATAAGGTTTAAAACAGTATAAAGTCCAAAGCAGTAGAATAAGCACAGATGTGACTTGCTATCTTTCTTGAGATACTGTGAAAATGAATGATGGTAAAAGAACGTAAATATGTAATGACAAAGAGAATGAGATGGGGCACAACGAGATGACATATTTCAATAAGTTTGCAGAAGAAAATGAGGAGAGTACATGATGGAATAGCGTGTAGGTTCCTTAGAAACCGTAGCCAACAAGGTCACTGAGCCACTCAGAATCAGTGGAGAGAGGCCCCAGACTTGACAACTACCAGCCCAGCAGATTAGGGAGCAGGACATGGAAGTGGAAAGAAGGGCGAAGAATTAAATTATATTTGCAATTTTGTAATCATGTAAATTTTTATTTTATCAGTTTCAGATCTTTAGAATCAATTTATATGCACATGATTGATGAAGTTTAGAATATAGGTGAGGTTCAGTGGGGTGGAGTCCAGAGCCGATGACCAAGAAAGAATTCTTGAGACATGTTTTGTGCAAAACGGTGGTTTATTAAAGCACCGACAGGACCTATGGGCAGGAAGAGCAGCTGCCCCGGGGTTGTGAGGGGTGGCAGGTTCTGTACCGTGGGGGTGGGGGAAGTAAGGAAAAGGGAGGTTTCAATAGAACTTTCATATGCTAAAGAGGACCTACAAGATGCTGGAGGCCTTGAGGCCTGGCCACTGCAAGGTTTTTCCTCCTAGTAAGGTATATTAACATTAAGTTAGTTGGGAGATTCCTAAAGAATGTCACCTATGTCCCACCCAGGAGTGGGGGTGGGGGAAGGTTGCAGGATGTCTGTCAGCTTTTGCTTTTGCCTCAGCAAGCCTTCTGTTCCCTCATCCTAATTGAAGTCAATTATGGATTCTGGACAAGGAGAAAACATTTCAACTTTGATCATTTTGAAAGTAAACCTAAGCTAACAGGAGTTGGAGGTAAAATGATTGGCAGGTAAATGTCCTCCTCTCACAGAGAAGTCAAGTAATACCATCTTTAATTGGTGGATTAAGAAATGGCTTAAATTATGTTGCTTGAGATTGTCTGGGTGTCTGGGAAGAAAGACCAGTTCTGTCAGGGGAAAGGAGAAAGGGCAGTTGGGAGATGGGATAGGAGATCAGAGTTGGATATTGATAGTTAAGTCCTAAAATTGGTCAATACAAACAGATTATTTAGAAATAGGGAATTAACCCCCAGGAATTTAAGAATAGAAATGCTGAGAATAGTTGTCCAGAAGTAGAATAGGTAAAGAGTATCACAAGCAATCATTGCTTTTTCTTTATAGCCCCTCTGGACTTTTTTTTTTTTTTAATCTATGTATGTGTTTCTTTGATAAATAAAAAATTTTTAGATAGCTACCATTTACTAAGTGTGTGTTGTGGCTGTCACTGATCTAAACATTTAATTCTCCCTTAATTCTCACAACAGCCTGTGAAGTAAATCCTATGATTTCCTCTTTTTTATAAGGCAAATGAATCTTGGACAGGTTAAAAAACTTGCCCAAGACTATGCTAGAAGGCAGGGGTTTCACTGACCCTGAGTAACAAAAAAAGAAACCAAACCTAAACTTAGATAAATTAAGGATTTTTTACTTGTTTGCATCTTGTTTGCTTCTGCTTCCCCGCCCTCCCCCAACGCCCCCATGCAGTAGGAAGCCTAAAGCGTTTTTGGCCTCATTCAGTGACTCAAGGATAATAAGGCGGAGACCCTGTAGTTGCCATGGCCATTTCCTCATAGATCAAGAGGGCTCTGCAGCTCCAGCCATCACAGTTGTGGTTCCAGCAGCAAAAAGAACAGAGCCTCTATATCAGGTACCTGATATAGAGCAGTTCCTCTCAGACATCTGCTACCATGTAGTTCTTCTTTT
Source organism: Enhydra lutris kenyoni (assembly GCF_002288905.1). Lineage (NCBI taxonomy): Eukaryota > Metazoa > Chordata > Mammalia > Carnivora > Mustelidae > Enhydra > Enhydra lutris. The sequence continues at coordinate 33,986,482 of NW_019154090.1, forward strand.
GTCACATTGCCACCCTAGCTGCTGGAGATGTTGGAAAATGCAGATTTTTCAATTATTGTATATTGCTGTCCTGAATAATGTCAGGTTTCAGTGAGGAGAGAAGGAGAAAATGGGTATTAGGTGGTACTGAGCAGTGGCCCACACAATGAGCAGTGGGTCCCACAGCTATGGAGTAGCACAGTGGGGTCTGAAATCCAATAAGGCTTATTTTTAAATAAACAAGCAAAAATGTCAATAATATGAGGGGGAGTAAGAACCATTACATAAACTAATGATAGTATTTTAATTTTAAATTAGAAGAGAAACACAAGTTATACTCAAGTTTCACCCTTCCACAGGCAGTGAAAAAAATCATCAAGAAGGAAGCAAATGGAGCCAAAGGGAAAGAGTAATTTTCCCAGTGGAGGAAAGGCTAACAGGATAGAGTCCTTACCAAGGGCCAAATACCCCTGCATCTAAAGGGAAAGTATCCAGCTTGTAAAACAATCTAAAATAAAGATGGGGGATATAATTACAGCATTTAAAACAAATTGACTTCCAAATGAGAAAATTATATTGTAGCAGAATTCCATAGGTTAAGTTATAACTTAATGAGGAAGTACCTGTGTGTAGTTTACTAATCACATTTCAGGGAATGCAGTTTCAATTTTGTCAGATTTCATTTAATGGATGAACAGCATCACTTTACTCCCAAGAAATTATGATTGCTCCTTTCATTCCACCTGATACACATCTTACCAAAGAAATTAGCTGAATTTTTTTTTCTTTAAATTTTTTGTTCACTTGATCTGCTCAAACGGAATTACTTTTTCAACAATAAACAATGCTATCGATTATAATTACAGGCCCTGCTTACATACACTTACTGTCTATAGTATGCAACAATCCACCGATTCAAACCAAAGTACTCATTAGCACTGACGCTGCTAGGCTTAGAAGACATAATAGCAAGTGTTTTCACAAAAGTGACATGAGGCTTTTGGAAAGAACCATTTCAAGAATATGGCAGGTTGACGTGAAACCCATGGAAAGGAAGCTTCAGGGGTTTCATATAAGGGCACTCGATCAACATTTTCTCAGCTGTACAAATGAGCAATGACTCAATCAACTAGCTAGAAGGGGAGGAGAGTGTCCCTCAGTGGGGGCTCCAAGCACATCTGAGATTCACAATGGTAGAGCTGAAAACCTCTCATCTTGAGAACTTAGCCAGAGCAAACATCTTCCTATTTTCTTCCACACTGCACCGCAGATGCTGCTCATTTCAGAGGCTTTATTTTTTTCCCTTTGAAGAACTCTGTTAATATTCATTTTAACTTGATTTCACCATGTTACATTTTCCCCATGGAGCCAGGGGAAGGTCAAGAGGAGTTGGAAGGAGATCCTCGGGCTATCCTACACCTGTTACCTTGCCAAATGTGAATCCTTGAACTTCCATGTCTTGCAAATTGCACTTTCAAGCATGTGAACTCTTCCTTAAGTCATCAGGGGACCAGGTACTACAGCAATGCTTCACTTACTGGAAAAAGATAATGGGCAACAGTCTTTCAGAAGATAGCCTGAAGTATAAAGCAAAGCATAAAGCATGTCTGTGAAGCCCGTGTAGATGCCCTAAGCCCTAACCCTAAAGCTTCTGTACTTTCCTAATTGGAGAGCTTCCTCAACCCAATGTTGTACACAGTACTCTGTGTTCTTACAACCTGTTCCAGCAGAGTTCCAACTGCAATAAGAAATGCTTAAAGTGATTATCCAAAACCCTGTAGCCAAGAAGGGTGACCGAACACTTATAACAATGAGGAAGACATAAAATTTAAGTTCATAAGACATTCATTGGAAAGCATGGATATAATTCTGTTTCATTGACACATTCATTCATTCGTGAAGTCAACTCAAGTCAAAAGTGTGGATTTATTGCCCGTTGTATAAAAAGAATAGGATGCAGAACTATGAGATCCCACACAAGATATGACCCACACACTTCCTTTTTCTTCCATCTGCTAAAAGAGCAGGTACTCCTGTGAATGAATTTATGTAGTGTTTTTATTCCCTTCCATCCCTCCGCTCACTGCTTCTCCCCCAGTTCCAATGATTTGGTCTCCTGGATACTGCTAGGTTCTTACCTGACTAGACTGTCTTGGAGGTAGACAATCAGAGACCTTTGCCAGGATTTTTCATACTGGAAGTAAGGTCATCAGACTAACTATGGTGGTGGGAGGGGCCGTGTGTAACAACTTTTGGGGTACAGTTGATGGCCATGGGAATGAAGCTGGTCAGTAGAAAAAAGAATTCCTCCAGACAGGAGAGAGCTATGGAAAAGCAATAAAGCCAATTCCCTTGGCATCTAGGCCCCAGGTTCCTGATGTCTTCTATTATATCTTTTTTTTTTTCCCCTGCAGTTTGTTTAATTTTTCCTTCAATTACAGGAAATCTCCAGGGTCCTTGAGAAATTCTCCTATTTCTCAGGCTAATTTGAGTTGTGCTTTTGTCAACTGTAGCTTAGAGGCATTTGAATCACATAGTCTTTTGGAAATAATCGTGCACCTTTCCTTGATATTGCATCATTTGTGTGATATAACTTTCTAGTGTCCTGGTAGTGATAATACTGGGTCTTAATATGCTTTCTGGTTTTTGTTTTGTGACAACCTTTTTTCTCTGAGTATAAGATGAACATTTTGACTATAAAATATAAGACCCTCACTGTCACCCAAAGCAGACACTGTACCAGAAATTTTACCGAAATTCTAAATGCTCTATGTAATATCCTAAATGTGGTGACTTCTCCGACAGTCCTTTCAGCTTTTAATGAAAGTCTTTATAACTCATAGACCATTTTTCACCATGAAAAGACTCTTTACTGTACCATTAAGACAAATGCTCAGTGAGATGAATTCTGATGCATACCAGTAGGTGAGAGAAATGTGCTCAGCCACAATGCAATTCTGAATGAGAAGCACAGTGTTCCTTCTTACTCAAACCCCAAACCGTTACCTGCTTATGAGCAGAGATGATGGGAATGACGCTGTTATCACTGAAGGCAATAGGGGTCTGTCAAAAAACAAAAAATAAACAGATAGCTATTTGAGATTGTTAGGACCTTTATATGTCCCACAAATATTAACGTGTCTTGTATAAATTATTATTTATTCCAGAAATCTTTAGAAAAATAATACAATAGATTGAGAAATTGAGACTTCCAGATCAGGCACCGTGGAAATACCAGCTTTGAGATTATTATCATTTGTCACTCCTTTTACTTTATTAGGGTAACCATGGACTCATAATTTCTATATATATTCAATATTCCTTTTAGAATATTTTTCTTTCCCAAAGAATTCACTGCATGAAGACGTGTTTTAGGGGGCAAAGGCCACAGTCTGCCTTTTCTCTGTGACTCCAGATGCTTGATATCAGGTCACAGCCATGATCTGGCTGGATGCCTGGCATGCCACGATGTCCTGGGCGCCATTTACAACATGCAGTCACGTGTGGCTTCTCTCAATAGGAATGATACTGACCACTGTCCTGTACTTGAGCTCAAACCTCGAACAATAACTCTCCCCTTTTTAAAGACAATAAGCACAAATACCCTAAAAGTGAAGTGTATTAAGAATGTTAATGGGAAATTTGCAGAAAAGAAAAAGTGGAAGAGCCCCAACGTAAAATATAAAATGATGCTCAACTAAGCTGGTAAGTCAGGGATGCCTACTAAGACCTCTGCAAGATCCCACAGTGCATCCATCAGATTTGTCAACATTTTCTAAAAGTCTGATAATGGCAAGTGTTTTTAAGAATATGGTAAAATGCAAGCTCTCCCACACTGCCACTGGGATCTTAGTGTCCTTCCCACTTTGGTGAGCAAGTATTAGCATTTGATAAAGATACATGGATTCTAAGAATTCATGATATTCACCCTAGAAAATCTCCCGGATGTGACTCAAGGCATCAGGAAATAGGTTTATGCAAACTAGGTTTTCTGAAGGAAGAAACCATAAATGTTCATCTCTAAAATAATGCATTAATAAATTATACATTCCTATAGTGGAATAGCATAATAGTTTAAATTAACTAGACCCACACATAGAAGCAAGGATACATTGAAAGGCATAATGTCGGTTGCAAATAGTTATTGGCCAAAGATGCATACAGTATGATACGCTTTATGTACTATTTTAAATATACAGGCGTCCATCCAAACCAGGGACCAGCAAACAGTTTTCTGTAAACAGCCAGATAGTAAATACTTTGTCCTTTTAGCTCTCTTGCAAAAAGAGAGCTCTCAATAATGGCTCTCAACTCTGCCAGTATAGCCTGAAACCAGCCACAGACAATATGTAAATGAACAAACATTGCTCTATCTCAATAAAACTTTATTTATAAAAACAGATGATAGGCTGGATTTAACCCTCAGGCCTTAGTTTGCTGAACCATGATCTATACCACATGAAAATAGATTTGGTATTGATATCTACCTTGCAAGACAGAACCTGCTCCTGGAGAAAGGGAGAACAATGGGATCAAGGAGAAGCATTCTACGCACAGCATAGAATTAATCTGCACTGCAACATCCTAAGGATACGTTTTTTAAAACGTCCTAAAGTAAATATGGCATGGTATGAACGTTTATTACATTTTGATCTATTTTAGTTACACTATTCTCTGTCCTTCTTTGCGTAAGAGAAATGTGTAATATTGAAAGAAAGAAAGATAAAGACATTAAAATATTAAAGGTAACATAAATCAGAGCAACGGGAAGGAGGAATGTCTGCAAGAATTCTATTTCTTCCAGAAGACTGTCTTTGTATATCCCTTGCAGTGACAAGTTAAGCCAAGAAATTAAGAGGCGTGAATGCCAATGGGGGAAATTTCTCTCTATTCTCAGAACTAGTCATCATGGCTGAACTGCTGCATGACGGGCATTTGGATCTAGAGCAAAGGTTGAGCATGTTGTGACTGAGCTCTCTTTACTTTGGTTAAAGCAAGTGCAAGTAGAAATTGTGACCTTCCTCTATCAAAATTCAAAGACTTTAGCCCTGCATTTTGTGACTGACCTCACCCCTTCTCCATTTTATCTCCTCTAATGCCATCCTTGTAGCATGTTGTTAAGGTGTTTACTTCATAAACTCTATAGTTTGCTTAGTACAACTGTGAGGTATATAAATTCCAGCAGCAAATGTCCTGGGTTCAAATCTCAGGTGTACCTATAATGAACTGCGTGACCTTATGCCAGTTAGTGAATGCCTCTGTGCCTCAGCTTTCTCATTTACACAAATGGGGTGGTAATAACAGAATTTATCTCAGAGAGTAGTTGTGAGGATTCAATGAGTTAATTATTTGCCAAATGCCCACAACAGTGACTAGCCCCTGGTAAGTGTTGAGTCCATGTTTTATACAGAATACAGTTAAGTGGAATTACTTATCTTTTTTATCTTGTTGAACTGTATCAGCCACCCTAAAATTTTCTAGAACAAAATGACAGAGTGCACAGTATCTGAGAGTACAGGGTTTGGAGCCCAAGAAACTAATGATTTAATCCAAAGTTGTGACTTTTATCTGCTCTGAGAATATAAATAAATCTTAAAAGTGCTTTGAAACTTGGAATCCTCCTCTGTAAAATGAGGCTAATAACTGTACCTGCCTCCTAGAGAATTGTTGTAAGAACTAAGGAAGTGATGAGATGCAAAGGACTTGGGTCAGTTCAGAGTAAACACTCAGACAATACCTCTGAAAGTAATTGACAATTGTGAAACAATTGTTGGCAGTATTAAGCAAACACATAAATCCTGTGCCAAGAATGGAGAAACTGAAATGGATTTAGAAATAAAGTAAGCTTGCAACCTGGTAGAAAACTTGCGATCTATAATGGCGTCAAACCGGGCCTCTCAGTAAGTGCGCCCTCACCCGTGCGGTGAGGGAATTGCAGAACGAGTCTTGCAGAGATAAAGGCACAAACCTGCCTACTTCAACTCCAGATGAAATTCCATGCAAGTTGACTTTCAGCTCTGTTTTCTCTCATTCAGGTCTCTGTTGTGCATTGTGAGAAAAGACTGATCATAAGACAGAAAATGTCACTTAAGAAACTTCAGGGTTGAAATAGTGAAAACGGAGCCAGGCTTCGTGGCAGTCATCAGAACCCTTGTCTATCAAAGTAGAAAAACCAACCCTCCAGATTGAAATAAGAAGCTATCCTTCCAGTGCCAAACTCACCAGGGCCCAGCATTGGATATATGAGAACCCCGCCACGGTGGGTTCGGTCTGTCCTGCAGCAAAAAATCCCATAATCTTAGGATGAGCTAAGGCTGCTTTAAGCAGCTCAGGCCACAGGTTTTAGCCATGTTGTTCTTAATGCAGCTGTGAGAGCCTTTTGGTTATTCTCAAACAAATAACCAAAACAACCTCTTTATTTGGTTGGGGAGCAAGCAGACAAAGATTAGAATAATGTTTCCTAAACCGAGTCCTAGCTAGTCCTAGTCCTAAACCGAGTCCTTACTACTCAAAATGCTGTTACCGGCCCAGCAGAATGCTCAAACAAATGTTAATATGCATAAAAAAATACAAAGGTTTCTTGAAAAATATGTGGATTCTGAGTCCCAAGATCTAGTGTGGAGCTTAAAGTCCTTCATGTCTACCCAACTATCCATCAGTGCTGCAAGTCTACTGTAAGCCTTGCTGCTCCTAGTATGGTTCAGCTGACTTCGCTTGGGATGCACATTCTCTGTGCATGCTTCCGAATCAGCATCTGCATTTCAGCAAGACCCTCTACCTCTCCTGCCCCCAGCAGTTTATGTGTACATGAAAATTTCAGAAACACTGTTCTAGAACGTATGGGAATCCATTCCCCCCAAGCGTTTGGTTACACAATGTAGCTATCTCTGGTACACAAAACTCCTCAGATATGTTATCTTGCAATAGCTAACTCCAGAGCACTGTGTCCGTGTTCCTTCCAGTCCTTTTCCACTTTCACACACAATGCTTTCACTTCCAACAGCCAGGACCCTTGTCTCTTTGTTGGCTGCTCCCTCTGGATCTGAAACCCCCTTTGCCTACTATCAAGGAAACCAGGAAGTGCCTGGGGATTTCCACCCTCTCCAGCAACCCTTAACCAAGACTAACAGGCATGGGCATTGCCACACTCCAGCTCCCTTGTTCTTCATCAAAAATTCAACTTGAATTGTGGTCTATATCAGGATGGAGAAAGCCAAAGTTACTATCTGCCTTCTTCCTTCTTCCTTCAACCCTTCTACCCTTTTCCCTTTCCAGTCCTGCTCAATCCCCTATAAAGTTGCCAGAAAACCCTTCATAATAAACCCATTCCTCATAAATCCCTGTCTCAGGGTCTGCTTCTGAGGAAACCAAAGTAAGACACATGCTGTTTCAGCTCAGTGTGATATAGACTGAGACCAGCACCCAACCAAGAGTTGGGTGATTTCTAAAGTTGCCTTGGTCACTGCGTTAGTCCCTGAATCCTTGGCATAATCCCTGGGTTACATCTTTAGAACATCTCGAAAAGCTGCAGAAAGCCAATGAATTCTAGGAATTCCACACTTGGAAATTTAGATGCTCACATTCTGAGAATGTGATGAAAGTAAATTACACTTGACTTGCTGAATGAGCTAACTGGCTGTGTGGTAAATGTGATGATGCTGTCCTTCAACTGGTTTTATAAAGGATCCATAAAAAGAGCTAAGGATCCAGCAGACCTGCACTGACCAAATGCTATAGCCACAGCCACCAGCTACCTGTGGCTAACTGAGTACTTGGAAGGTTGCCAGTGCAAACTGAGATGGGCTGTAAATGTAAATTCCATACCTCACTTCAAAGAGTAAGCACATAAAAAGAATATAAAATATCTCAATTTTATGTTGATTACATGATTAGTCATGCTTATGAAATATTAGCTAAAATAAAATATATATTAAAATTATTTTCACCTGTTTTCTTCTACTATTTTTTTAAGATTTTATTTATTTATTTGACAGATAGAGAGAGACCACAAGGGGGCAGAGAGGCAGGCAAAGAGAGAGGGGGAAGCAGGCTCCCTGCTGAGCAGAGAGCCCGACTTAGGGCTTGATCCCAGTACTCTGAGATCACGACCTGAGCCGAGGGCAGTCGCTTAACCAACTGACCACCCAGGCGCCCCTTCCTCTACTCTTTTAATGTGGCTACTAGAAATTTTTAAATGATATATGTAGCTCACATTGGTATTTCTATTGAGCTGGATATAATAAGGACCTTACCTTTCAACCTAAAAGGTCAGACCCAGTTTAAATTTCCCCAACTCTTCATAATGCCTTCACTTCTACTGGTGTGGAATTGGCTCCCAATAAACATACAAAATGGTACACTGCCCTCAATTACAGATGCTTTTACTGATGCATAAAGTTGTCATGGAGGTGGAAATGTCTAAAGTTTGACCCTTAACTCAGAAACTATTTTGCCAGAAACATATTGTAAAACCCAGTACTAGTAGTTACTACTCTTAATTTAAAATGATCAAATTTGAAGGGTGCTTGGGTGGCTCAGTGGGTTAAGCCTCTACCTTCGGCGCAGGTCATGATCTCATGGTCCTGGAATTGAGCCCCACAACGGGCTCTCTGCTCAGCAGGGAGCCTGCTTCCCCCTCTCTCTTTGCCTGCCTCTCTGCCTACTTGTGATCTCTCTCGCTCTGTCAAATAAATAATTAAAAATCTTTAAACATTTTTAAAAAATGCTTTACTTACAAAAAAATAATAAAATGATCAAATTTGAAGAAATTTATTTTAAAGCTGTTAAAAAGTTATTCCAATGCTTCTGTTCTTATACATAGAGTTTAGTGATCAAATATTTTGCTTCACTCACAATTACTCTGTGCCGTGTCTTCCAAGTCCTCCACCCATGGTATATAGAGGTTAAGGCCTCCTAAATTCTCTCCTAAACTGGGAGAGCTTCCTAACTGAGTTTCTTCTTTTTGGTTTCTCAGCCTCAACTCCATTCTTCACATGGCCACCAGATAACCTCCCCAACACGCAATCTGGCCTCAGTTCTCCTCATCACCCATCCTGAAAAGGGGCCTTCAGTAAATCTCATTTCTTGCTAAATTATCTCCAGATAACTCAACAGACTTGAAAGCTCTCCATACTCTGCCCCCAGCTCTACTTTTCTCATTACAACTTGCCCTCTTTTCCCTATTCCTACTAGACTCCTCCCCATTCCCTCTGAGTCCTACTATGTGTGCTTACCTCTGGTTTTTCTCCCAGATAGTCTTCTTTGCTTAGAATTCCCTCTTCCCTCCTTCAGCACTTTATTCTACAAGTCATACCTCAAATGTTACTATAATGCATGATGGTATATTATCAATGCCTTAAATCAGGAGGCAAAACACAGAAGACCAGCAAAACAACAGAAGAAATAATACAATTAGATGGAAAAGCTGTTGAACTAAAAAAACATATGGTTTCTTTGCCCTCATGTCGTCTCTTAAAGAGTTGGGGGGGGGGGGCGTGGGCAGAATGTTAATTTTGTGTTCAAAACCATCACTCAAAATGGAATTTCAATTTTTTTGTGTGGATTTGCTGTTTTCCATTTTCTTGGAAGCCAAGTGAGATCACTGGTGAGTGGTGTGAGGTAGGGATTAAGATTAGGGGAGTAGTGAGGGACTGACAGAACCGGGAGGAGGGAGACTGTGATGTTGTGACTGCAACTGGTTTTGAGACCTTCTAGAACTGTAATTAACATTTAAAGGTTCCCTGTTATAGCTGCTTTGGCTTGAGTAGTAAAGCAGGAAGATTACATCTACAGGTGTATATATATATATATATATATATAAAATATATTTGACTATATTTTCAACGTTTTTATAACTCTTTATCTTTTTATAATGCTAGGAAACTAGCAAAAGTACTTGGTTAATAAAAGACAGTGTGCCAGTTCCCTGTCAATAGGGATTTTTAAAAGCAGACTCTGTTTATGTGTAAAGAACATTTCCTTAGAAAGGAGCAGTAACTCAGGGATTTGAATTTAATTATGTCATTTTTACAAGAAAGAAAGAAGGAAAGGAGAGAAAGAAAGAAAGAAAATACCTTAGGCATACAAATTGAACTAATTTGCCTTCCTGGTAGCCTAGCTAAAAACATGTGCCTAATTACTGGAGAGTATTTAAGCTAATGCAAGTGTGATTTACATCTTTCAGGAGTGGACAAATGAGGTTTTCAGTTTGGCAACAAACCTGCTGGCCCAAAATATGTCAAGAGACGCATTTCTGGAAAAAGCGTAAGTAGCTCTAATTTTATTACTAAGGGTGTTGCTTCTTCTGAGTCAGTTTCCTTTCTCCTTTGTGAGTCTTTTGTTTATACTGCACTGGCTTCGCACATTGATAAACATAAACTTCCCTTTGGGATTTGTTAGAGAACTGATACCTCCACTGTTTGGAATTGGAAAACTTCCAAGAAAGATCACTCTTTTCCTCCTAGCTGCACATCCGTGTTAGGCTGAGCTCCCCGAATGTCAGTGTCTTTGACACACAATAAGGAGACACGTCCAAATCCCGACAGCTGTGCTCAGAACCAAAAATTATTAATTTCAAAGAACCCTTCCTTTCTACATATGCCTGTGTCATATCAACTATTGACCTGACAAAGGGAAAGAGGAACATACGGTACTCATTTCTCTCAAGTCTTAGATCTCTGATAGATGCTATACTAACTTCCCTCCCTACCTAAATCAGTAGGCTGATGTCCTGATTCCTGCCCTTAGACCACCACAGAAAGTGGTAGTAAGAAAAGAGAAAAAGATGTGGAGGAAGGCACAGAATGAAAAGAAGAAGGAAAGAGAAGCAAAGCAGGATTACCCAATCACTCTGGAATTACACAGTCTTTCTAAAAATAATTTGACCAGGGAAAATAATGATTTTTGCCAAACGAGCAGCAAGGAAAACTGGCTGTGTTCACTTTGGAAGCTATGGATGGCCAGGAGGTTGGGAAGCCTTGAAATCAAAACCACAAGTGCAAATGTTACTAGGTGGTCCTCTATTTTATTACCTTTTTCTTTTCCCTCTTCTTCTATAAGACATACCCATCATTCTAGACCTAAGACTCCAGCCTACATTTCTTTCTTACTCTTCCGTGAATTTCTTTTACTGTTAGTACTTCATAGGTCTTCACTTAAATGTTTTTTTCATGTGATCATCTCCTCTATAGTTTGTCACCTTGAGGACCCTTCTAATGCTTTCCCCTAATCCCTTCCTTTCTTCTTTCTTTTTACCGACTTTGATTTTACCATCCTTCATCTAACAGATGTTTCTAGAACATCTGTTGTGCCAGGAGGTATTAGTGGAAAGAGACACAGAGATAAAGAAGACGTCTTATCTGAAACATCACTTGTTATAGCTAGTAAAACCTCTAGTTGGCTAATCATTGATTGCAAATGTCCCTTTCCAACAAGTGTCTCCCTATGAATGGCTGCTATGGACATTCTAGAACATGCCTTTTGGTGAATACATCATAAGCATTTCTGCATATACATATAGATGTGGGATTGATGGGTCATACGCAGTTTCCTAAAGTGGTAATCCCAGTCCACACACCCATTAGCAGCGTTCAAAAGTTCCATCCAATCAAGAAATGGGCAGAAGACATGAACAGACATTTCTGCAAGGAAGACATCCAGATGGCCAACAGACACATGAAAAAGTGCTCCACATCACTCGGCATCAGGGAAATACAAATCAAAACCACAATGAGATACCACCTCACACCAGTCAGAATGGCTAAAATTAACAAGTCAGGAGATGACAGATGCTGGCGAGGATGCGGAGAAAGGGGAACCCTCCTACACTGTTGGTGGGAATGCAGGCTGGTGCAGCCACTCTGGAAAACAGCATGGAGGTTCCTCAAAGTGTTGAAAATAGAGCTACCCTATGACCCAGCAATTGCACTGCTGGGTATTTACCCTAAAGATACAAACGTAGTGATCCAAAGGGGCACGTGCACCCGAATGTTTATAGCAGCAATGTCTACAATAGCCAAACTATGGAAAGAACCTAGATGTCCATCAACAGACGAATGGATAAAGAAGATGTGGTATATATACACAATGGAATACTATGCAGCCATCAAAAGAAATGAAATCTTGCCATTTGCGACGACGTGGATGGAACTAGAGGGTATCATGCTTAGCGAAATAAGTCAATCGGAGAAAGACAACTATCATATGATCTCCCTGATATGAGGGAGAGGAGATGCAACATGGGGGGTTAAGGGGGTAGGAGAAGAGTAAATGAAACAAGATGGGATTGGGAGGGAGACAAACCATAAGTGACTCTTAATCTCACAAAACAAACTGAGGGTTAATGGGGGGGTGTGGGGGGGTGGGATTATGGACATTGGGGAGGGTATGTGCTATGGTGAGTGCTGTGAAGTGTGTAAACCTGGCGATTCACAGACCTGTACCCCTGGGGATAAAAAGATATTATATGTTTATGAAAAATAAAATTAAAAAAAAAAAAAAAAAAAAGTTCCGTCGCTCTGTCTCTATCCACGTCGCTAAGCAGTCAAAGAGATAAACACAGTAGCTATGATGACACAATCAAATACTTTGCAGTGAGAGTGAGTGATCTTCAGCTATAAGCAAAACATGAGAATGGATCTCAAAAACATAATATTAAATGAAAGAAGCCAGACACAAAAGAATGTGATTCCGCTTATATAAAGTGCAAAATTGGCCGAAAAGGTTATCTATGTTGTTTGAAGTCAGAATAATGGTTCCCTCTGTGGGCCAGGCTCTGCCAAGGGGCACATGAAGGCTTCTGGAATAATGCTAAAGTGAGAAGGCTCTATTTCTTGATCTGGGTGCAGGCTGCAGAGACCTGAACAGTTTGTTGAGATTCAGCAAACGGTACATACGGATGAGCCCTTTCTTATGTGTATTATTCTTTAATAGACAGCTTTTTAAAGATTAAGTACTTGTTTTTCTGCTTCTCCAACAGCTATACTAAACTTAAGCTGCAAGTCACTCCAGAAGGGCGCATTCCTCTCAAAAAGTAAGCTACGGGAGCATTTCCCAATCAGTGTTCATGTTATTTTCTCAAAGATTTGATTCCGTGCCATGGCTCTGTTTTGTTTCTCCACTGGCCCAAGTGGGAGCCTGAGAATACATGGTAACCCCGTTCTCCCTCACGCTCCATGCTCACATCAGTGCAGCTGGTTTCCTCATAAAGATTTTCCTGTGGCATCATTTTTAAGAAACAACAAAGCAGGAAGAGAGGGGAAAGGGTGGGGGAAATGTACTGTTAAACCCAAAAGGCCATTTGAGATTCAGATATGCTCTAGGAATGGCAATCGGGTGACTTCAGCGCCTTTCTCTACCAAGATGATGCTAGCGTCGAAGGAGGGGCTGCGAACTCAAATGTCAAGAGCAGGAATGAAGCCCCATCCAGAGGAGACAACGATAATTCAACTCTACCATATTCCTTGTGGGACTGATGGGGTCTAGACGCTAGATTTTGTCGTGTTTCAATAGATCCCATAAATTCAAATTCTTATATTCAATTCTATTTTTAATGTAATATTTAAACTCTATTTGTCAATAAATTGACCACTGTTTTATTGAAGTACAGTTGATATACATAAATTTTATTTTGCAGAACCAAATTACTGACCAAAGAAAACACATGCTCAACCTTTATCCTTTGACCTGCTAGCTACCAGTAGCAGGCTCCCGCTCATTACAATGTTAAATTATTCTTAATAATAGTAGTAACTACTTGTTTCTTAATAATATTAATAATTTATACCTTTAGAGCAAGAGGTAGCAGCCAAGAGACAGAGTTACCCAGGATATGTTTTAGTGCTTAGAGGCTATTTAGTGTGATGTTTTTTAATTGGGTCATCAACTTTGCCTCAAGACGTTGATTTTATATTTGCTGTTTCATTTTTTTAAAGAGCACGTACATAGGTCTTTTAGAGCCTATCCGCAGATGCATGGAGCGGTGGATATCTTAAATGACAAAAGGGTTTGAATTCAATGGGATACGTTGGGTTGGTGTCATCCAGAAGCGTATGACCAATGTGTCACTGTGGTGATTTCACTCCACAGCATATACCGCTTGTTCTCAGCAGACCGGAAGCGAGTTGAAACTGCTTTAGAGGCCTGTAGTCTTCCATCTTCAAGGGTGAGCATGTTGCCTTTCTAAACTTAGCACTACTCAATACCTGTGAATAATCATACTGAAATATAACTTGCCCCCATATTACCCAAACACTTTTTTAAAGTAAGAAGACCATAAGACTCTCTTAATATTTACAATACATGGAGCCACCATAGTTATATTTTCTTTCATTCCCATAAACCCAATATGTTGATCCAGAAAGACCCTGGTTCTTTGTAAATAATGATTTTTCAAAACCATCTGGTATAAAAAGGTATGAGCCAAAAGGTATTATTATTAAGAATTTAAATTTCTCCTTAATAACAAATATTTTGTTGATGTTCCTGGAGATGTTAGCTAGGAATTATGGATTATGATTAGGAAGATATTTGAAATACAGATTTCATCATATTCCAGCCTTTTTAAATATCTGGTTTTACGATGTGTAAGTTAATACACAATTAACATGGTAGCACATGTTTGGACATAAATATATCGACATACTCTGCAGGGCTGTGCTTACAAAGTTTTTGCTGGGAGGGGTGCAGGATCAGTTTGGAAACCACCTACTTTGCTCGTATGGTGGTAAAGTGGATGAGAGGAAAGCCAGGTATCATGCTTTTTTTTTTTTTAGGCCCAACACATTGGAGGCATTCCAAAAATGTTGCCCACCCAAATTATTTTGCCTTCATTTCAATGCATTTCTATGTAACTGGCTCTAAAATTATTTGTTACCATCGTTTCTGGGAGAGTGCAGTCTGTTGTATAAAACCTTTTTCTCAGGCTATATGCAGAACTCGCTTTTCTATTGCAAATTATTTTTATCCTAGTATCTAAGCAACAAGTAAGCTCTTTCCCAAGGATAGCACTTACACTATAGGGAGAAACTTTGAGCCTCTTGGAACACTCTGTCAATGTTCAAGTTGCACTGAAAAAAGTTAAGAAGCCATTGCTAAACTTATCGTTAGGTTATGAAAAAGCATTGAGTGCTATTATTAAATGTGTTAGCCTATTCTTGTGCATACTTTTCAGAAAAGTGAAGTTTATTAAGGACTTTGGTAGGTAACTAAAAGAAAAGAAAGAGTGCTCCCCCACTCTCAGTTTCCTCTTATTAGGGGAGAGGGCTGGTGATGCTGCCAACATTGGACAGACATGGTGGGGCTCCCCCAAACACTTTTTTAAATTTTATTTATTTGACAGATAGAGATCACAAGTAGGCAGAGAGGCAGGCAGAGAGAGAGAGGGACGCAGGCTCCCCGCTGAGCAGAGAGCCCGACGTGGGGCTCGATCCCAGGACCCTGAGTTCATGACCTGAGCCGAAGGCAGAGGCTTAACCCACTGAGCCACCCAGGCGCCCCTCCCCCAACCATTTTAACCTGCACTTTTATAAGCAAAATAAAATGAGTGAACTTATTACTGCTCTTTCCTAGATGCTTTGGGATAGGATGGATATGCCAGTTAAGGTCCCATCATTTGCTCAACAAATATTTCTTGAGCTCTTACTACCTGCCCTCAGGCACTGAGAATGTTAGTTGTGGGCAAAATACAGTCCCAGGACTCAAGGACCACAGAGTTTCTGGGGGTGCTCCTCAAACACGTGGAGTGACACAAGGGTAAATGAGTGGGGTGAGGAGTGGTGCGGTGAGCAAAAGGAATGGTGTGGCCATTGTAAAAGAGGATCATTCGAGAAAAAGAAAACCACGTGTGCAAAGCCCTGAGGATGGAAAGAATTCACCAGTCTGAGTGACAAAAAAGACCTCTGCATTTAAGCATAAAAAGGAAGCTTGAGAGATGAATAGAAAGACATGAAAAGAATTTTTTTTCCTCTGCAATTGCTCCTGGTTGTACCTTTACTGGATAACATCTTGTGAATATAATGACCAAAAATTTTAACTTATTTTGAATCTAGCTAAGAGAAAGAAAGAATAGAAAATAAAGCTGAATAGAAAATCAAATCCATCAACCAATTCTCTGCAAATTGCAATTTTCTGAACAATTGGATTCTGACAATTCAGTCAATAAATATAAATTGAGTTTTTACAACCCATTATGTCTATTATAGGTTCATGCTTTCAGACCAATATCAACTGGAGACATTTTTAAAAGAAAATGAGATTCAAATAACAGGAGTTATGTTTAAATTGAAAAAAATATATTTATCTTTAGTAAATTAGATGTTATGACAATTTTCTGAAAACAAATTGGAGATTTTTTTAAAAAGAGAATCAACCTCCATCATGAAATCTTTAAAGATCATTATTCATAGTAAAGTATATTTACTTCAAGGACTTAGGACTTGTAGAATTAGGATGCTTTCAAAAGATCTAAAAACCAAAGACAATTTCAGAGCTAGGAAGTAAATGTTTCCCTAAACTGAGTGATATTTTAAATCCTTGTTGTAGTTTCATATCTACAGAAGAGCGGTTCTAGAAAATATCTACTAATTAGCAAAAAAGATTCTGGATACACTGACAAGAGGTGTTTTAAACACTCCACAGAAGAAAAGGTTACATAAATGGTAGATAGGGCTGCATATCTGGGAACCTTATTTCATAGCCAGTGGTCGTTCAGACTAGATTGAATTGTGTTCTGTAAATAGATACATTACCAGAAACACAGTGGATATCCTGTTGAGATTTTTAAAACATTATCTTTGCGCACATTGTTAGGGATAATTAATGCACTTGAAGTTGTATCCTGGCCAATGCAATCCACTGGAATAACACATTCCTTTAGAGGGTACTCCTTTAGAGATTACAGTTGCTTGCCAAAGTTACCTTAATTGTTAAAAAGTAGCACTGTATCTAAAAAGAGAAACAAAGCAATTACTGTCCTTCTATTAATAATCCAAACATATTTTCCAGGGAGATCTTTGGAGACCTTTCCATATTATTCAGAAAAATTATCATTTTTAAAAGGTTTTATTTATTTATTTGACAGAGAGAGATCACAAGTAGGCAGAGAGGCAGGCAGAGAAAGAGGGGGAAGCAGGCTCCCCGCTGAGCAGAAAGCCCAACATGGGGCTCGATCCCAGGACCCTGAGATCATGACCTGAGCTGAAGCAGAGGCTTTAACCCACTGAGCCACCCAGGCGCCCCAGAAAAATTACCATTTTACCCACAAACTTTCTGAGAACTGGAAGTAGTTTACTTGTACCAAATTCCCCTTGATTTCAGGCTTGTGACCTTGAAAACAGCTCAGTGACATTTCAGGTTGTATTACAGTCATCACATAGCACTGGCACTTTAATGAACAAGATAGGAATAAATACATGGACGGTTGACCCCAGAACAACACGGATTTAAACCCTACAGGTCCACTTACATATGGATTTTTTCAGTAAATATAGTACAGGATTATAAATGTATTTTCTCTTCCTTATGATTTTCTTAATAATACTTTATTTTCTCTAGGCTATGTCATTGTAAGAATACCATATAGAATATATATATAACATACAAAATCCGTGTTAATCGACTACTAATGTTATAAGTAAGGCTCCCAATCAACAGTATTAGTAAAGTTTTGGGGGGAATCGAACGTTCCACATGGATTTTTGACTTTGTGGCAGGGTGTCAACACCCCCAAACCCCTGCATTGTTCAAGGGTCAAGTGTTTTTGCTTTAAATGATAAAGCTTACTGTAGTTATAAACTATTATGTAATACCAAGGAAAGCAGTGATTGTTTTGGATTTACCAAAGGGGGCACCAGGATGGCTCAGTAGGTTAAGTGTGAGACTCTTGGTTTCTGCTTAGATCAAGAACTCAGGGTCATGAGATCAATCCCTGTATCAAGCTCCACTCAGGACAGAGTCTGCTTGAAATTCTCTCCCTCCCCCTCTGTCTCTCCTTGCTTGTGCTCGCTTTCTCTCTCTCTCTCAAATAAGTAAAGTCTTAAAAAAAAAAAAAGAGTACCATAAATTTTACTGAAGAATACAATAAACCAAACATAAAGAAACTTTTTCCAGGAAGGCTATAATATGTTGCCTTTCTCCTATGCCACAGACCCAGAATATACATCCAAAATACAATCATTTATGTAGTTGTGACTCTTAAAATCCCTAATATCAAAATTCTATCTTTAAACCACACTATGAATTTGCTTTATTATAGTAATTTACTTGTAATTATATCATGTACTCTATGGTTAACTCAACTTTTGCCTTACAGCTTTAGAACAAAAATATTGAGAATAAGTTGATGTGAACACTTAGTTTGTTGGATTACAGTGTGAGTTATGGAATCAAACAACCTGCATTCAAAGCCATAGGAGCTCCATACACACACACACACACACACACACACACACACACACACACACACACTTGGGACTTTAGACAGGCTTTGTAAGCAGCCATGTCCCTAGTGTTTGCATCTGAAAAGGGTCACAACCACCTAGAGGTGACATGGGATCAAACAAAAACATAAGTTCCATATGTGTGGCACCCAGTAAATGCTCAGTAAATATTCTTTTCCTCTGAGGATTTTTTCATTTGCATATATGTAGGGTTTTTTTTCCTTCTTTCTTATTTTTTTTTTAAAGATTTTATTCATTTATTTGACAGACGAAATCACAAGTAGGCAGAGAGGCAGGCAGAGAGAGGAGGAGGCAGGCTCCCCACTGAGCAGAGAGCCCATTGCCGGGCTCAATCCCTTGACCCCAGGTTCATGACCTGAGCCGAAGGCAGAAGCTTTAACCACTGGGCCACCCAGGTGCCCCACCCTTTCTTATTTTTAATTTAACATGTGGATATGTCATAACTAGATCTATGGAATCTGGAAATACAAATGCCATCAGTACTGCCATCAAATTTCAAAAGAATCTTTTCCCTTTTGGGATTCTTTGTATCCAAGCATGGAATTGAAGCAATGTCATTTTTAAAGTTTACCAATACCTCACGATTTCTGAAATAAATGGGCCTGAATCAGACTATATTACCCTTCTTAATTATCCCTCCAAAAATTTCTGGTAACAATAGCAATAAGTAATCACTGATGATCTGTTTTGTATTGGAAGCATGATGTGGTGAGCCAAGTCTTAGACTACAAGCAAAAGACCTAAGGTTGGGTCCTATGTCGTGGGTTCACCAGCAGACATTGATTGGGTAACTGTTATATGCCTGGTGGCATGTTTCGGACACAAAGGAATTAAAGAAGAGATAGTGACTTCACTCAAAAACTCATAGTCTAGTAGAAAATCAGAAATATAAAAAATATGGGGAAAATTGTATGATAGATTCTGTAATAAAAATATATAAATGTGGATTGTGAACACAAAAGAATATGCCACCTTTAGTTAGTGTGGTCAGGCAGGATTAGAGAAGAGTGAACACTGGGTATGATCTTCCAAGTGCTGGACTGAGGGCTTCCTCCTGCTCAGATAGAACACAATGACTCTGTTCCATCCACTTCACCAAATCATGAGATCCAGGAAAAGAAAATATGTAAATGAAATTTGTGAATTTCAGCCTTGTTTAAGATGTAAGGAATTAGGACTTGTCAATAGCTTTTCCACAGATACCTCCCCAAACCCTTTCAGTTCAGCTTTCAGTGATACTCATTTTTACTCATGTCTCCAAAAATATTTCTTCTGTTTTCCTACATCAACTTTAAAAGCTTTTGGGTATCCTCATCAGTCAAGTTGGACAAAGAAAAAAGAGACAAAGAAAGTCAGCTGTATTGAAATGGTTTCTTTTCTATGTGCTAACAGCTAACTGGCAATGAAAATAATATCGTGTTTATTTAGATTATCTCGTTAATTTTTCCTCTTTAATAAGAAGTCCTAATCCACAGCTGGCAAATAAACAATGGTTAGAGTTTCAGGAAAGCATACTGTTCTATGAAATTATGTGTATGAAATCTTATATAAATGACTTCAGTTGAATCTGATATCCCATGGGAATTCTGTTCTATCAATTTCTACCTTTCTCATAATGTACATTTATTTACCTAGTAAATATTTATTGTGGACGTATTATGTGTCACACTGGAAATCTAGCAATTAACAAGCAACACACAAGTCCTAGCTTGTGTAGTTCTGCATGTTACTAAGAAACAGAGCCATACAGCTGGGAGCACAATATAGTTACAGTGTTGAAATACCACACCAGTGAAATGTAATGGTAGCCCAGAAAGAAAGACAAAACCCAAGGCAGGAGAAAGAGGTTTTAAGCTAACAGAAGAAGAGAGAAAAAAATAAAAGTTCAGTAAGACTCAAGTATATCGATCCTGCGTTGGACCACTGATATGTAATGGACCTCTCTGTGTATACTGCTACACATGTTGTTTGGTTATCTCAAAATTCTGTTTTGCAAAGTAGACTTTTTTCCAGCTCCATAAACGGATTTAGTAAAGGAAGTATTATTTTATTCATTCGTTCCACAAATATGAGACTCCTGCTGTTTGCCAAGTGGTGAGCTAACTTCTCTTATCTATTAGCAGGCAGGGTACAATTTCAGAGAACAAATTTAGGTGTTTCTATAAAAGTACATTTCAAAACATATGCACTTGGTAAAAGGAAGGGATTTTGGTTTTTTTGTTTTTTGGGTTTTTTTTTTCATTTAAGGGCTTGAACATAAAAATAATTATATAAACACATACCTGAAATAAGAAAACAGCATGAAGAATGTCTTTCCTGTTAACAAAGCCTTGAATACATGCTTCCGGTTTCCATGGCAGCCAAACTAAAAAAAAAACAAGTCCAGAAATGACTTTTTATATCAATGACTTGCTTCCCAAACAGTAAGACCAAGAGGAATCAGTGAGAAATAATGACTAGTGCTCTCCTACTTACAAAAACTGTTCTATAATTTATCAGGTTACTTAAACTGGAAGGAACATTGTTTGAAAAAAAAAAAAGATACAAAATTGGAATTTATGTTTTCATTTTGAAAATGTCTGTTTCCAGGTTCTTTGCTCTTGAAAAAAAATTATTCAAACATCTGCTAAATAGCCTATAAACAATGTGAATATGCTTCATGCCACTGTACACTTAAAAATGGCTAAAATGGTCATTTTTATGGTGTGTATATTTTATAACAATTTTTTTAAAAGATTAAAACTAAAAAAGAAAAAAGCAACCTAACAAAAATCTGCAGTACAGACCCTGGTTTTGCTAGGTCTAACTTACTTAGTAAACGTACTTTAAAAATTGTGTTAACATCCCTTGAGATGCAGAAAACTGAAGTTTAAATTATAATGAAAAAGCAACTGAAAGGATGACATTTGATTCTTCAAAGCAAGTGTCCAAATGAACTCTACAGCTGGCCTCATAGATGTTTTCTGAATGTTTACCCTGGGCTCCTGGAGAAAGAGGAAGGGAGAGAGAGACATGAAAAGAGGGTAGGGGGTGGGTAGGATAAGGAAAGAATAAAACATTTCACTGACCCTGTTGCTTTATTTCCCAGAACGATTCAATACCTCAAGAGGATTTCACTCCAGAAGTGTACAGAGTTTTCCTGAACAACCTTTGCCCTCGACCTGAAATTGATAACATCTTTTCTGAATTGTAAGAGAACAACATAGCATTCAAACCCACTTTTTTTCAGCTTGGGGTGGCTCGGGCAGGATGTATTAAGCAATGGAGGGAGATGGGAGAACTCTTCGGGCACTGTGTACGACAACAATGCTTCTGTGTAATTTTTTGGAAACAATCAACATTCCTACCCCAGAGAGGCAACCACTGCTTTTAATGAGTGAATGTTTGCCATGATCTGTTGCTGGGTATTGGTATTTTAGTATCCGTGGGGGACTTTGCATAGTTTGAAGATTACAGCTAGAATAGAGCATCTTGGCTCAGTGGAGACACGTGATGCAGAAAGAACTCTGACTGGGGAACCAGTCAGGTTACGTCTTGGACATACATTAGTGAAATGAGAATTCTGGATTGCTAAGCACCCTCCTAGAGGAAAGTCATTTGTTTTCATTTTAGAAAATATATAGCCATTCCTTAAAAAAAAAAAAAAAAAGAAAGAAAGAAAGAAAGAAAAGAAAAGAAGCCAAAACACCAGGGCAAATGCAGGGCAGTAGCCATTCACCTTTCCTAGTTCACTGAAATCCACAGGGTGACAGAAAATCAACCCAAAATATATCAACAAAATAAGGATTTTTTTTTTTTTAATGTGGAAGACAGGCCAACAGTGCTAAGAATGACACTGGATATACTCACTTTGTGATGTTCATTGCTATCAACGATGTTTTGAGCATCAGCCATAATTGTACCGTTGAACTTGGCTTTGGGATGTCAATAGGGTTGAAATGGGAAACTTGAACCACACTATGTTGAAGACTTACAGATTTTTGCTAAAGCATAACTTAATGAAAATAAAAATGTATGCAGGTTGTTTACTTTTTTTTTTTAAAGTAGTTAGTAATAAATAGATCTCTAAATGATGAGGTGGGATGTGGGAATTTGATGACTAAACCAGAAGGTTAGTGTCATAATTCAAAAAACAACCCATATGTTCTGTGTTCAGTTGAGAGTGGTGCAGCTTTACACACAAGATGTGCTGTTTTCCTACTGTGGATTCTCTTACACATCTGGTATACTTCAAGGGCACTGAGGTTTGGTGGCAGGGATTGCAAAAGATATTTGCACCCCATAGAATGCAGCAATTGTGATGATGCAACACACGTTTTCAAGGTCAGATGGGAATGTCCAGATAGCATGTGCTTACCAGGGGTGGCAGGATTTTGTTTCTCTATAGTTAAGTGCAAATATATGAATGACACTCGATGGACCAGTATTCTAACTTCTGGTTTTTAATTGGTTTTAGTGGTGCCAAAAGCAAACCATACCTTACTGTTGATCAGATGATGGACTTTATCAACCTTAAGCAGCGAGATCCCCGGCTAAATGAAATACTTTACCCACCTTTAAAGCAAGAACAAGTCCAAGTATTGATTGAGAAGTATGAACCCAACAATAGTCTCGCCAAGAAAGGTCAGTCCACTTTGCCCCACACTGTAGGGAAGCTGTGGTTTCTAATTGCGAATGGGTCACCCCCTGGTAAGTATCAACATCAAGGATTGGTTAGATCTGTTTCCCACATTTGTATGCCTGCTTTCCTTTCTGTCTTAAATCACGAGTGGTTCAATTAGATTTCCGCATGTGATTTTGCGGTTGTTGTTGTTATGTATATATATGCATGTAACATATTTTTTAAGTGTCTAATCATTCATTTTGTCTTAAATTTACCCAGTGACTGAATACATATTTCTCATACAGGAAATCTTAAATGTTGGCTTTTCGGGGGACACCTGGGTGACTCAGTCGATTAAGCATCTGACTCGATTTTGGCTCATGAACTCAGGATTGTGGGATTGAGCCCCATGTTGGGCTCCATGCTGGGTGTGGAGCCTGCTTGAGATTCTCTCGCTCTCTCTAAAAAAAAAGAAACATTTAAAGGTTGCCTTTTTGGCTCTGTTTCTAGAAGTTCTGTAAAATAACCCACAGCTTTCTCTAAATCTCTAAAACTAAACCTAAATCTCTAAAGCTAACCCTTATTTTATTCCAGTTTACACTACTGATGAATTTCTTCACTTGGGAAAATGTAAAATTTGGCCTTTTATATGTAAAAAAAAAAAGTCAGTGTTTGTAGAAAAAATTATTAGTCTAAAAATCAGTATCAGAAATCTCTCGGTTGCCTGGAAGTTAAGAAATTCATGTTTTTTTGATTCTGGAGAAATAAATTGCCAAAATAAGATCATGATGATTTACTTGCTGGGAGTTTCCAATTACACGTGGCATCACATCCCTAAATCAGCTCTTTAGCTTCCTTTTACCACTAAGACCACGTCTCACCTGGACTGACATATCTTCATTGAGAAAACTAGCGTGTTATCACTGATGTTATTATAAATTGCCTAGCTATTCCACAGGGAGGAAAATAAAGTGCAATTAACCAATTATTAAGAAAGATAAATTGCATGTTAATATGAAGGCAGGTCATAAGTAACAAATAATTCTAGCAAGCTCATCATCATTAATAAGTATGGTTATCATAGGAGTAGATTAAAATGCCTTTTAACCCATTGTATTTATTCTGGAATTAGTCCTCTAAATGAAAACAAAAATGAATGTATTAAGTATAAAAGTAAAATATTACCATTAACTTTATCCTACATGCTTTTAGTTGGGAACTCACAGATGAAATTTTTTTGGCTTTTGTTCATTTTCATGGTCAAGCACTTTGCCTTTGTTGTTATCATCATCCTTATCCCTGCCATGGAGGTGAGGCCCGTCAAAGGAAACGGATGACTCAACAGTGTATGTTGGCATCACTAGGCCCACACCCCCTTGAACCTACCTATCCTGACACCCTTCCATCCCCAGCGCCACAGAGATGGCATTTCTCCTTAGCATTATGCAGGGAGTAACTCCTTGCAGATTTCACTGGCACAACTTGAAATCTGAACTTCACCAAACGTAACTAACACGATGATATAACAAATCCAACAAGACCTCCGGAAACAGCCCATGGCACAAAGGAAACAAATAGCTTTTGTGAAACCAGTGAGGCACTTCAGAGCCTAAACTTTGCCGCTTCCTCCCCTTCTCACACCACACTATGAACAATCCATTCCTCAGCCAGCGTATGATGCCTCCATCCGCCATACTCTGACCAAATGCAGGCAGTAGAGAATACAAAGAGAGAAATCTGTGACAGTTATTATAACATTCTATAACCCTGGCAGAACCCATGTTGCCTCTAATGGAAAATTAAGATGATATCTCTTAGCATTTGTGAGTTTATTTAGTGCCATCTTAGAGATACACTAGGTACGAATTTCATAATTACAGCAGGCACACAAATTTCAGGTACATTTAAAATACCAGTTTCATTTGTTTTTCCACAACTTAATATGAAACTGATGATAAGCCTCCATGTTAGCCCTGGTGTGATTTTTTTTTTTTAAATCACAGATTTCATTTCTTAACTCAAAAACTCTTGAAAGAAAATAAACATGAGAGTCATTTTGTTTGCTGCTTTGGGTCTGTTTATGTGAGCAAAGATACTTGAGAAAATTGTTTTATTGTGTTGAGTGTTATTTCATCGTCAAAAGGAGAACGATTTTGAAATCTTTCTTTGTAGGACTAAGAAATTGCTGAGTTAAAAGCTCAATTTGCTAGTAATTATGAGTTTTAATAATATTTTTTATACAAAGAAGAAAATCAATTTTTAAATTTGATTTTGCTTTTCACATTTGATATTTGACTTTAGGATTTTTCCAAAAACTCTCTTTCATATCTTCATTATTTATAACATAGCTACAAGTAAAATCAAACAAAGTGGAATTTAAGAAAGTATTGTTTATTTTCAATATGATGACTCATACAGATTTACAAGGAAATTAGCCTTCATTCATTATATGACTTTCATTTTTTAAAAAAAATTTTTTGAAGATTTTATTTATTTATTTGACAGAGAGAGAGAGATCACAAGTAGGCAGAGAGAGAGTGGGGGAAGCAGGCTCCCTGCTGAGCAGAGAGCCCAATGTGGGGCTCGAGCCCAGGACCCTGAGATCATGACCCGAGCAGAAGGCAAAGGCTTAACCCCCTGAGCCACCCAGATGTCCCATTATATGACTTTCAAAATATATATTATCATTTTGTAAAGAGAAACAAACTAAAATTTGAGGTCAAATGACTTATCTAATATTCATACTAAGATGATCTTTGAGAAAAGAATTTTTAACTTTCAGTCAACTAGTTAATACTTTTTGATGAATAAACACAAAAGAAAATAAGTAGGATATTAGTAGTATATATTAAGTATATTACAACATAATATACTTACGTTGTATACTTACATTGTATTATACTTATAATAATAAATATACTTAGAATAAATTATAAGAAGATGGAAATCAGTATATTACATTATAATTTTTCTGCTACTTTCATTTTGACTAGTTCCTCAAATGTGCATAAGCATTGGTTATATTGACCCACGAATTCAATTTCAGTTTTCTGAAAAAGATACTTCCATATTGCCTGTATTTGTTATAAATTGCTAAGACTAAGATGCATCCTTAATGTATATATGTAACAATATAACTATATTCTCTGATATGAAGAAACTTATTTTTTTAAAGTAGGTGTTAAACAAACAAACTTTACACAAAGTTGCCATATGCTAATGTTTAGTTTTCATATGCACTGCACATAATTCTTACATAGGAGGTAATCTAAAATTAAGTGAAAATTTTTTAATATGACCAAACATCAAAATGCTTAAACTGACCATAGGTTAGTCGACTAAACATAGATGTGTGAAATGAAAAAACAGAAGGGAAAATAGACTTTGATGCCTTGTGGGCCTGTTGTCATTGGCAGGTTGGCCCCATTTCCACGCTGGAATTCTTGTTTTTGAAGACGTCTGTATTGGTGATAAACAATCACAGGGTTTCTGAACAGTGTAAGGCCAAATGTGCATATGTTCGGGCTCCACAAAGAAGAATTTCAACTTCTTGCAGAAAATACTGTTCTCAAGGGAGTTTGGTTAATTTTTATGATTGAAAAATCACACATTGCAAAATGCCTTGGTCCGTAGTGTTGTTTGCACTGGAACAAAATGCGTAATGCTAAACCATGTTTAACACAGGAATACACAATGACCCCAGCCTCTTCCAAACAAAGGGTCCTGAATGTCAGTTTGAAAACTAATGTTTCCCAAAGGGAGTTTGTTTGGTTTCTTTACTCACTTACACCTTTTAGAAGGAAGGCAATGAGTAAAATTAGCATGAAAAGAAGAAATTGATACCCCAGGTAACAGACTACAGATTACAATTGAACTGTTATGTCTGTAAAGGAAGGCCAAAATTCATTTTAAAAAACCAAACCCGGAGAAAACATTGAGTCTGATCACATTTTTGTTTTTCTGTGAAGAGCAGGTGTTTATGAGTATTTGTTAAGCAATTGAATTAATATAGCAGATTATGATATTAACAGATGTTTCTAGCTACATTCCTGTTTTTAATCAGTTCTTTCTCTTAAATTTTTATAATACGTTGTACAAAAGTTCCCTTGTTTTATTGCAATTAAATCGTCAAGATGAAACCATATCATCTCTTTTAGTATTTGATCAGTACTGCCTGAATTAATAGTTAAATAATTGAAATGAACTCAAAATACAGTAGCAAATTGATTTGGTTTTAAGCAAAGCAAATAGAAGTTGAGGTAGAGCAAGCATTTTTGCTTTAAACAGACCTACGCTAATGGTAACATCAGTACCAGAAAAAACGTATTGTATTTTCCAGATACTTATTTTAAATACTTACACAATTGAACTATATTATGTCATTATTGTCAATGGCAAGATGCACCCAGAGTGTGCTAGAGGCAATACGGGGCTTGACACTCTTCCAACCTGTAGTATTAGGTGGAACCCCTACAGTAGAAAAATGACAGAAACTTAAACTGCAGCACAGAAAGAAATTTATTATTGGTGCATATGAGCAAAAAGTCAAGGATTGTTTTGTGTTGATCTCAGCTTATCAAAAACCAATGTTGTCGGGGCACCTGGGTGGCTCAGTGGTTTAAGCCTCTGCTCAGGTCACAATCTCAGGGTCCTGGGATCGAGCCCCGCATCAGGCTCTCTGCTCAGCGGGGAGCCTGCTTCCCCACCCCCCTCTCAGCCTGTTTCTCTGCCTACTTGTGATCTCTCTGTCTGTGTGTCAAATAAATAAATAAAAAGTCTTAAAAAAAAATAACCAATGTTGTTATACTGACCCTTATGGTTCTTATTATGACTGTAGGACGCCCTTCATCAACAACCACCATGTAACTTGGGGAGAAAAAGGTGCTTATTATTTATAAGACCTGGAAAATACTCAGCACATCTGGGACCACACATGGCGGTCACTTGTAGGGAGAGAAAGAGAGTGAAAGAAAGCGTGCCCGTATGCCTAGGGTTCCAAGGGCTCACTCTTTATTGGTGAAACATAAAAACATAAGGGCAGGAAGAGAGAAGACAAGTGACCCAAATGGCCAGTTACTGAAGTTAAACCAAACTTTCTAAATCAAAGGAGTCTCGGCATGTGGAAGAGGCCTGGCTTCCTAATAGTCATGTGGCTGGCAATGGGTTTATTCAAGATAATTGTCTTTGAAGTGGATGCCTTTTTGAATTGGATGCCTCAGCCATCAAACCTTAAGTCAAGCACTTGCACTACAAAAAATAAAATTTAAAAACAACAACTCTGTCAGGGTTTACACTGCGAGGTTTTAATGACTTCAGGCCTGACTGGATCCAGGGGCTCAAATGATATCATCAAGAATTGTCTTTCTACATCTGCAGTCATTTTCTCTGTACCATGTGCAATAGACTGGCTTGGGCAGACTCTCCTAAATTAACAAGAAAGCCACCAGCAACTCTAATACTGAGATTACTTTTACTCATATTTCCATCAAAAGTACCAGAAACCCCAGCCTGGCTTAAGTCACACAAGGTCACTGCTGAAGGAGGATCTCTGTGGCCTGGAGAATAGAATGTAATAATTGGACAGACTTAGGTCGTCACATGACTCTCCCTTGAGCCAATGAGGAGGCCACTACTTAAACCACATGGTTTGGACTGACAGCGGCAGGGATGTGGGCCCCTGAAATTCAGTCCAGATGTGCTTCCCAGGAGCAAGATCGCCTCCCCAGGCAGATAAAAACAGCTGATTCCACTAAACCTGGGTCAGAAATCAATAATTCATCCATACTGTTTATTTCACTTTAGGAAGCCATTTAACCTCTTTGACCCGTCCCACCTACTCCTCTTCTCATTTTTTAAAGAAAATTCCCTGAGAGAGCTGCTGGGTAAATTAAGTTGCTCATGATAGGAAGGTTGCATGTATTTCTTGCTGCCCGCAAGACCTTTTTGACTTGAACTGATGAAAGTGGTCATTGGTATTTATGCCAAATTATTTCAGACCACGTACAGATCTGGAATTCTGATTCACGGCGCTGAGCAGAGGCATTCCTGAATGTTGCTATCTCTTGGCTGAGTGACTTATTTAACTTATTGCCAGTGATAGGAAATTAGAATCATCTGATGATGGAGACTGAAAAAAAAATATGCCCAGTCCTATGTGTGCACAAATGTTCATTTCTGACTCAGTCAACTCTTTTATATATATTTTTATTAAGATAGAATTATAGTTAAAGAGGTGAAGATTTATGCTGGAATTTTACTACTTACTTCATCACTTAATTTTCCTGGTAGATTTTTCTTTCTTTAAGATTTTTTATTTATTTATTTGACAGACAGAGATCACAAGTAGGCAGAGAGGCAGGCAGAGAGAGAGGGGGAAGCAGGCTCCCTGCTGAGCAGAGAGCCCTACGCAGGGCTCTATTCCAGGACCCTGGGATCATGACCTGAGCTGAAGACAGAGGCTTTAACCCACTGAGCCACCCACGTGTCCCCTTCCCAGTAGATTTTTTAAAAATCATTATTTTCCCAGCACCATTTGTGGTTAGGAAGTAGAAGTTACTAAAAACATGATTATTTTTATTAATGTCTGCTGTTTATCCTTGAGAGATCAAACAAGCCATAATTAAAGGAAGAGGAAAAGTGTTAATGGTTAGGCTGGTTAATCTCTGGCAAAGGACTTGACTTGCATGAGCTTCAGTTTCCTCATCTGTAAAATGGGATAATACCCACACTAACAGACCTAGGTGCTCTTCCCACGTCTCTCGGCATTCATTGTTCCAATACAGTCAACAGCTCCACTACAAGCTAGAACTTTCCCTAGAGTTGCCCACAACAGTAACTTTACTAGGCCGCCTTTCCTTCTTTTCTCATTTTTGTACTCCTTTACTGTTATTTCCTGGGTTTGCCTCCCAAACAAATTACTGGCACTCAAATCCTTATCTCAAAACCTACTTTTAGAAGAACTCAAAGATAAGCACTTTTCATAAATAACCCTAGCAAAATCAGAAATGAGCACTGAGAGAAAAAAAACATGGAAAAAGGCAGTTCCCATAGCTCATCCCTTCTGATCTGTAACATAAATGTCTTTGTTGTTACCATTCACAAAGGCCTGGCTGGTGGCCTCAATTCATGGGCTCTCCTCTCTTCTAACAATTTAGCCCAAACTCTTAGGAAAGGCAGCTAAGGAAGTGACAGTATTGAGACTGGGACCATATTTTCTGGGCCCCAGTACAGAGTCCTCCCTCCTACTCCAGACCCCACTTGGGGCCCTCCATCAGGACTTCCTGAGAAAAGAGATATAAGTCAGCTATTTAGAAGTGAGCAGTGGACACCCCCACAAAACCTGTCTTTGATAGAACCTATTTTACTTGTGTTTGTTTCTTCTAAGAAAGTCTCACAGGAAAGGCCAATGTGTAGGGAAAACCTTTCAAAGCCCTTTGGTTGAAGAGAGGCATGGAGCTGGCTCCCCCATTCACCTCATTCTTGGCAGGTCCTTCCGCCAAAACCCCAGGAGATTCAGGATGCTCGGTTTAAAAACCACTCATCCAGAGGACGTATTGACTGGTTTCAAGATCTGCCTCACAGTTAAGATGGCATCCATTTAAGTATTCTTATAGAGATTACCCAGGTAGCGGTACCAAAAATAAATAAATAAATAAAAGAATGGAAATGAATATACAGAATCAACTCAAACGAGAGAGATTTTCTTCCAAAAGACAAAGGCAGATGCAAACTGGGTGACGTAGCCAGTTCTTTTCATGCTTTAATTAAGTTACTACACTGGGAAAGTGGCTGGAAAGCCACTTTAGTATTTTATTGACTAGGATTCCATTTAAACTCCACATATTGACTTTCTAGCCCCTGTTGAAGGTCAGAGGAGAATGACATTATCATCTGTGAGTATATTCCAAGCTCCTCTTGACTCTGTGTTTCCTATGTTCATAGACTTCTCTGTATTTCAGACTGGCTAAAATGAAAAAAAAAAATTGTTTCAAGATAGCCATTAAGAGTCCATTGTTCATTAGTTGACATGGTAACTTGCTTCCCTTTTCCCTTCCTTGATTGCATTTCCTCTTTTCCCAGGAGGCAGAGGATTGAGGAGAGGCATATATCTGGCCCATGAACCCTGGGATTTTTTCCTCCAGACTTTTCTTTCAGTGATGTCAGTGTCTGCCGAGAAACACAGCTCTAGCCAGAAAGTCACAGCCACGTCCATTCACAGCTGAAGTGGCCTTTGTTCAGAAAACAACCAGTCAGGAAAACTCTAAATAGTAAAAGAGTAACTCGAATGCCAGTTCCAAGGTGTGGGGATGTGAGCTTCATAGCCTAGTCTACCCCAGACTGCTGGATTTTGTTAAACCCTCTTTCCTTCAGCCAACTGTTTCTTCCCCAGGTGCTTTGCCATTTCATGTGAGAGCTGTTGGGACACAGCAGATAATAGCTCCTTTCCCCCAGATGTAACCTCCTATTAGAACATAGCACCACCAGTTGCTGACTATGACACCTTCCCTCTTCTCACCAGGGGACTATGGCTCAGTTAAAAGGAATAGCCTGGCCAGGTTACACTGTTCTGGAGAAAGGCAACAAGGTCGCACACATTTGGCTCCCAACATCTGCATTACCCATAGTCTACTACTGTTAATAGTTTATCTTGTACTAAGTCAGTGGGAGTGAAAGACATCAAATGCAGAGTGAACCAACTCCAGGGAAAACAAAGTGTGTCTACAAGGAACCCAGAGGAAGTGAGATGTGGACCATTTACCCTCACACTTACCAGCTAAAATGAAATGAAAATGTGCCACAGCAATGGGTGAAATAATGTCAGGAAGCTGAGAAGGGCCAATAATTTTGTTGGTTGTAAAACAAATGAATTATCCATGTGCATAATTGGCGTTTAGTCTGGGAATGAATTCGAGAAGTTTCCCAAACATAGTCACTGAGGATGCTTTTAGGAAGCCTTAACCCTCTGACACTTCCAGCCCCTTCCACATCTCAAAGAACTTCTCCAAGGTACCTGGTGCTCACTGAACTCTTCTTTATTCTAACACATACTTGACTTAATTACATCGACATTTTTTTTTTTAAAGATTTTATGTATTATTTATTTGACAGACAGAGATCACAAGTAGGCAGAGAGAGAAGAGGAAGCAGGCTCCCCGCTGAGCAGAGAGCCCGATTTGGGGCTCGATCCCAGGACCCTGGGATCATGACCTGAGCTGAAGACAGAGGCTTTAACCCACTGAGCCACCCAGGTGCCCCTACGTGGACATTTTAATCTAACAAACATATATTGCCCAGATGACTTAAGAACTACAAGGAAGTGGAACGAAATCAAGATAAAGTCTCTCTTAAGGAGACTCTAACTTGGAGGGGAGATGACATATACAAAGAGCTATAATACAAGATAGAATATAATACATCTCCATTCATTTAGTCAGTGCCTGTTAAGTGTCCTTTGAGTGTGAAGGAAGCTTGGAGGGAAGGGGAAGTTTTATTTATTGAGGTTCTGGGGAGTCTGGGAATTGCTTTAAGAAAGAAAGGCTTTCAAAGAGGAAAGTGACAGTCGAGCTGTATTTCAGGAATGCTGAGACATTTAAAGCACTAAGAGATAATATTCTATAAGGAGCTCATCCAGAAGCATAAGCGAGCACATGTTCTGGGCTGGCCTTTATGCTAAACAATGGAAGAGATATAAATGAAAGTAAGTTTTGGTCCTTGCCCTTAGAAAGCCAACGTCGAGGGGCCCTGGGTGGCTCTGGGTTAAGCCTCTGCCTTTGGCTCAGGTCATGATCCCAGGGTCCTGGGATCGAGCCCCACATTGGGCTCTCTGCTCAGCCTGCCTCCAACTCTCTTTCTGCCTGCCTCTCTGCCTACTTGTGCTCTCTGTCTGTCAAATAAATAAATAAAATCTTAAAAAAAAAAAAGAAAAAGAAAAGCAAACGTTTAGCCTGACCATGGAACATAACATTCTGGTTAGGAATCTAGAACATTTTGCCTCCTTTGCTTTATGGTCTTAAACCATTGAAAAGGGTCTCCTCTGATAAAGCAATATGACACCACACTAATAAAATGTAACAAACTGTTCCCAGCCATCAGAGAACCTCTAACCCTTAACAATACATCAGGACTTACACAACTCCTGCGTGAAGACTCCATGCCTGTGTCTAAGAGCTCAAGGTTCTAGGGTAAAGATGTGTATAGTTGACCCTTGAACGACATGAGTTTGAACTGTGTGGGTCCACTTGTTCATGGATTTTTTTCAATAAATACAGTGCAGTTCTGTAAAACAAATATACAAAAACAAAAACAAACAAAGAGATTAAGATTCTAATATGGATTCTGTCCTTACCTAACCACAGCCATTTAAAAGGACTGTTTAATCTCACTGGGGCAGAGCTTGTTTCTCTGTCATGTTAAATACTAAAACTCTCTCTTACCTCCCAAACAGAATAATGAGGAGTAAATAAACTCGCAGATGTGAGAACATTTTGATAAACGGGAAGTGTTAACTCGAATTTAGGTGTTATTATTAAGAACTTTCACACAAACCACATCAACAAGTTCAACTGAGTGCAAGGGAAACTTTGGGGACTCTGAAAGCCAGGACAGCTGGGTGAGAGGTTCATCCGTAAAGGATTTTGAGAGCATGTAGTCATTTCGTGGACATTGTCACACAGTATTGTGGACTTGTATTTGTACATACTTATGGCAATTGAACAGATTTTCAACGGAGATGGAATGAGAGTCTGTAACATGGACTCCAGGGTTGGAAAACAAACAGATAAAGAAACCAGCCAAGTACATTTCCTCTACAAAAGCACAGTTAGTTGGCAAGTGTCGTAGGAAAGTTTGTGCCCAAGCAAAGGTTCTTGAAAAGGGGTCATTTAATAGATGATTTCTGAAAGCAGACAAATAGACTTTGGTGAACCATGGCATAGTCAAGCCGTCTGCACTTACTTTCTCTGAGCTGGTCTAGCAGAACTTGCACAAAGGTTACAGCAGCATGAGCCAAAGGAATAGCTTTTCTGCGCTGTGCTTGGAAGTGACATGGGAGGTGTTAAGCCATTGGACCAGTAGCGTTCCAACTTGCTCTGGTATCATGACATTAAGAGTGGGGATTGAATAATGCTGAATGGCTTCTCAACCACCTAATCCCAGTGACATCCGAGCATTTGAGTGCCAGATCCTGTCTAATTGGCATTTGGCTCCGCAGAATGAGGCTGGTGGCCATGCTAGGTGGCAGACACATTGTCCAGTTTGCCCATCTCGACTGTGTGATGACTTTGTGTGGACTTATAGGCCATCTGTCTTCTAAGACTGAATTCGTAGAAATTTCTCTGTGTCTGTAGGCTTTGAAAGATGTTATTTGCATGTGTTTGGCAATTTTTTTTTTTTTTAAGCTAACCTGTTTTTTTGTTTTTCTTTTTCCCTAACCCACAAAATAATGCCACATCTTCTGTTGAGCATTTCTCTGGTCTTCACATTGGCCTAACACGTTTCCTGTTGTATTTTATTTTTCTTCCTTAAAGTCAAACTTACAAGTTATAAAAATGCTAGAGGAAGGCTTTAAATCACTGGCAGAGTTTAGAATGTAAATGAAGTCTGAAAAAGAATTTTAGACCTTGACAGACAAATCTGAATCAAAGAGCTAATCCTCACGCCTCTGCCAGATGGGTCACTTGTCCTGCCTGAGCCCAGCTTCTTTTAACAGATTAAAGTCACACGTTTTAGAGAGATAAGTAAATCATGGGGGGGGTAAACTCTTCCTTGGTCACATTCAGGGCTATTTTTAGGACTAATCCAGGAGCCAGATAAAGCTAACTGCCATGGAGGCAAGACCCTCTCCTTTTCATCATCTGTGTCCCTCCTCCGGGCCAGTGCTGGGAAAGTTAGGGGGATAGACAGCTTCAGTCTTACCCCCAACCATCTGTCTCTCTTCATTCCCCGCCATGGGCCCGGATCTAGCACTCGCACTGTACACCCCTGTGACCTCAAACAAGCGACTTACCTCTCTAAGCTTCAGTTTATTCAACTGAAAATAGGATGGGATTTTTCTTGTAGGATATCTGTGCCTAACAGATGGTCAGTGCTCAAGTGAGGGTAGCTCCTTCTCCAGTGATGATGATGGCAATGGTGATATTTTTGTCATTATTTACCTTCTCCCAGATTATGTATGGTGTCCTCTACAGCAGGATAACATAGTAGTTAACAGCACAGAACACAAAGCCTGACTACCTGGGTTCCAATCCCATTTTATCCTCTGGTAAGCTGTGTGACATTAGGCAAACTATGTGCCTCAGGTTTCTCATCAATAAATTGGACGTAAAAAGTATTACCCACTTCACAGAGTTATGAGGGTGAAATTAGTGAATATTTATATATACTAAACAGTTTAGAAAGGTTTGTGAAATAATATGCTGGAAATAGATTCAATTCAAGGAGCTCTTCAAAGGCTGGTTCTCTCTACCTTTCATATCCTGCTTGCACTTATATAAAATACTTCCTTTCAAGTCAGAATCCATTAATAAGAAAAAATACTGTGTTTGTAAATACACCATTATATTTTCTTTCCTTGAAGCTCCATGGCATAATTTTTTTCTTGAGCCTTTTGTTGCCGCCACCTTCCATCTACCTTTAGGTCTAGCTCAGGAACAGTTCCATGGTAGTGCTTTGATGCCATGATGGGGTCATTACCAAGGTAACCAACCTGACAAAAAACACAAACTCAACAGAAAAGAGTCTGACAGTGGGACTTTCATGGCACCTTAGTAATGTGCCATGAATTCTATTTAGAGATCAGCTTTTAAGCATGCCCT
Organism: Enhydra lutris kenyoni; assembly: GCF_002288905.1. Lineage (NCBI taxonomy): Eukaryota > Metazoa > Chordata > Mammalia > Carnivora > Mustelidae > Enhydra > Enhydra lutris. Next base: position 34,022,331 of record NW_019154090.1, read on the forward strand.
GCTATACTTTTTCTTCCCCTGGTCATGTAGCTCCTAAAAAGTATCTTGAGAAAGTATGGGGCTGAGGACTCACCCCCAGGCCCAGAAGTCTCAGTGCACAGAAGAACATTAGCTTGGGTTACCGGACCTTAACAAAAATCACTTTCATAAGCTTATAGGTAGAAGATGAGGACCTATGGATTTATTTCAGATATGCTTCTTACTTGGGAATTTAAAAAGAAATTCTACCAGGGCTGAACAAAGAAGTTAAGAGAGGGTGTTGACAAGGTGGGTAACTTGTCATTGCAGAGTAATGAAATACAATCAACTCTTCTATTGTTTAAGAATTGATTTGCCCTGGGGCACCTGGGTGGCTCAGTGGGTTAAGCCTCTGCTTTCAGCTCAGGTCATGATTTCAGGGTCCTGGAATCGAGCCCCACATCGGGCTCTCTGCTCAGCAGGGAGCCTGCTTCCCTTCCTCTCTCTCTGCCTGCCTCTCTGCCTACTTGTGATCTCTGTCTGTCAAATAAATAAATAATAATCTTTAAAAAAAAAAAAAAAGAAAAAGAATTGATTTGCCCTATTCTGAATTACCCTAGCCCCCTCTTTCTGGTCCTTTTGATGGCTTTAGACATTTAATGCTGTCTGATTAGTGCATCTGCCAGGGGCTAAGCAGAGGGAGGAAATAAAAATCATTCTGCTGTTTCTAGCCACCGGGGAACACCAGAGCTTGGAACTTTCTGGAGCATCTCCAGGAAGAGTCATAGCCTTCTCTCTTCAGGACATCATACTTATCTGGAGCTTCCCCAAAACTTGGGGCAAGTAAGTCTTAATCAAAGAGTGCCCTCAAACCAGTAAGAAAAGATGTCCCTTAGCTCTCCCTTCTCTGCCAAATCTCTCTTCCCTGGGGCAAAGTTAGAATATTTTGTTGCTGTGTGTACTGGAGAAGGGTGAGAGGACTTGGAAAGGAAGAGAGGAAATCTCTCATCTGTTAAATACTCCCAACTACCCCAGAATTGAATAAGCAATTTATTTCAGCTGCCTTAGAATTTAGTTCCAGAAGTCTCCTTAAATAGTTTTTTTTAAGATTTAATCAGATAATTTCTCAGGCAGTGCTTTGAAGTCAAATTGTAATTTTACATGAGAGACTTGGGAAATAGAATTACATTAAATCAAATTAAATCTGGATGGTATTTTCTTCTGATTGAATGAAATCATGAGGGACACATCCCAGGACCACCATAAGGGGAGCTGGAAAATTCACTGACATTCATAAAATCAAGGGCCAGCTTGTTTCTGTCATGACTGCCTTAGAAACTTGTGGACATTGACCTGTCCTTACACACACTCCCATACCTGTTCCACACCAGCAGCCTTATGAGGTTGGTAAGAGAAACCAAGGGGACCAAGCACATTTCTAGCTGATAAGTACCTGAGAGCTCAGACTGCTTCTGTGACTCTGACTACTCTCTACCTGAGAAAAACCTGACTGACAAATGACCCATCTAATGCCTTCTGTGATGAAATATTAGTCACTGCTTACTCTTCACTAGAAAGATGTAAATTAAAGAAAACTAGGGAGACCTGTGAAAAGTCTCTGACCAGGCAGAGTAGGTCTATAACAGAAGACCTTCAGTTCCTCCCATCCGATTCAATTTTAACCTAAAAGTAGTAGGATAAAGTGATAAAGCATGTGAAATCTGACTTTTTAAACTTAAAAATTCTGTAGTCTGGTGTAGTAGAAAAATCATGTAATATCAGGAGAAATCTGATGGTCTGAATACATTCATCTAAATTAAATTCTCTTTAAACCAACTAAAATTGCATCAAAGGAAATATTTCTTAAAGGCATAATATGGGAAGGGTGGAGACAATAGGTTAAGGGATAATAATTACATAATGTTGGCAGCTAGCTATGTACTTATAGCTATAACAGTTCTAAGAAAAATGATCATGATCTGACATGTGAATAGCTGGGGACCAATCTGAGTTATTCCATGAACACTTAAAAGTCTTAAAAACGGATGATCTTAGGTTCATCTGAACATGGGTTTAGCCTAAAATAAGGAGGACTAGTTAACTATTGTTTAAGGAATAGTCAGAACTCCCACCTGGATAAAGACTGAAGGTTTACTCTCTGGAGACAAGAGAACAGAGGGTCTGAAGATGGCACAGTACCAGATGAAGGAAGGGTTGCCACACTGAAAGCAAGGAGATAAAGTTACATATTTTATGTGTACATAAACTTACTGAGTACTGAGTCCTCCCTCCATCTTTCCCCATGTGATCTGGAGTGCTGATGTGCAGGCCTCCACTCTCTTGGCAAGTGATTAGATAGATCTTCTCTCAGGACTCTGATCAGCCCAAGATGAAAGACCTAACGGTACTAACGTTAGGGGTTGCTCCAAAGACACAAAGAATGATCCCTCTACAATGAAAATTTATTTTCAATTTATAGTCAGTTATCCAGATGCATTCAAAAATCCAATCAAACTTTTTAGTTTACCAATTTGAAATATAAACAGAAAACTAAAAATTACTGAACATATGAAGAAAATTTTCTTTCTTTTTTTTTTCTTAAATAGAAATAAGGAAGGGCACCTGGGTGGCTCAGTCAGTTAAGGCTCTGCTTTTAGCTCAGGTCATGAACCTGGAGTCCTAGAATTGAGCCCCATGTCCAGCTCCCTGCTCAGTGGGGAGTCTGCTTCCCCCTCTCCTTCTGCCCCTCCCCCTGCTCCTTCTCTCTCTCTCTTTTTTGCTCACTCTCTCTCAAATAAATAAGTAAGATCTTTAAAAAAAAAAAAGTAGAAATAAGGAAAATATGTAACTTTGGACAAAATAATGGTTATGTAGTGAGAAGAAAAACTTTAATTATACATATATTATTTATATCCTTAGAAAGATAACAACGTATTGCACTATTGAAAAAGAACACAATGCTGTTTTTTAAAGAAATGTCAGAGAACACAAACTGGCTCTTAGACATTGAAAAAAAAGACAGGAGAAACAACACTAAAAGAAGTGTTGGGAAAAAAGCTGAGGAAACCTCCCAGAAAGTAGAAAAAGAAATAAAATTAAAAATAGAAGAGAGGATGTATTAAAATGCAAAATTTGCCCAAATAATGTTCCAGAAAGAAAAAACAGAGGAAATTATCATAAAGATTATTCATGAAATGTTCAAATAAAAGGATAATAGCTTTCATACTAAAAGGGGTCAAAGAGTGCCCAGCATAGAAGACAAAGATCAGCTTATACCAAAGCACAGTGTTGCAAAATTTCAGGAAACTGGGACTGAATAAGATGCTAAAAATTTCCAGGAAGAGAAAATAAACAATTTTTTTAAATAGGCCACATAACTGTTTTAAGGATGGTGAATCAGTAAGTCTTCAGATCTCTTAATAACCACACTAGAAGCTAAAAGACAATGAAGCAAAACTTCCCACAAAAATTTAAAAGAAATTTTTTCCAACCTAGACTATTATATCCAGCTAAACTAGTAATCAAGTCTGTGAGTGTCATGAAGCCATTTTAGACATACAAGGCTCGAAAATTTTCACACTCATGAACACTTTCTCAGGAGTCTACTGACAATTGTGCTGCCACTAAAATGAAAAGGCTAACTATGAAAGAGGAAGACATGATATACAAAAAAAAAAAAAAATTAAAGAACAACAAAGAATAGAGGTGAAAGAAATGGAAATTAATCAATCTAGATTGGAGTAGGTCATAAGACTTCAAAAAGACTTCTTCAAGAAAGTGAAACTGGGAGCATATGTGTTATATTTGAACATATTGCAAAGAGGTTTAGATAACTGATGGAGCATTTGAGTTGGATTCAAGATACATGCAAAGAAATTAAGCAAATGACAAAACAAGACAATTATTAACTACAGGGAAAATTTTAAATTGTGCGTGGAAAGAAAAATAATTATTGGTTTACTACGTGACTCAGCCCTGAATAGAATACATAGTCATGATAATATAAGCACTGAATACTGATCTAACTAAACTACAATGTAACTATCTCAAAAGGATGAGAAGAATGTGTACATGTGCTGTGGGGTAAAGTAAAGAAAGAGCACTATCCTCAAGTCCCATGGCAGGAAGTCAAAAAATAGTACTACAAACATTATTTTGAGACATAGGGGTAAATACCAAAAGTATCAACAAAAAGATCGGGAACCATTTGCTTCTAACAAGGGAAAATGAGGGGGCTTATTTCTACTCTCCATCAGAGTAGAAGTGGTTCTGGGCAGTAGCTATGAAAGAGATCTAAATTTAGAAAGCAACCCTTGCCTATTGCTTGTGGACCATGCTGTTTTCCCCCAGACATCTCTTGCATTAGTGTCTGTACATCAGAAGCAAAACAGTGGGGTGGCTCCTTAACTACCTTTGCCACTCCACCAACTGGCCACATTCAGCCAATTCTCCTCTATCTTCTGCCAGACCTGGGCACCGGAATGGTAAAAGAGTAAATGGAACAAAACTGGACCACAATGAGTTGGACCAGAAGGTTCCTATGTAGCCAACATGTAATTATGAGTTTGCTAAATGGGACTCCAAACTCTTTAGCTACGTGTACAGTAGGATATCACCCCAACTGAAAGTAACCTGAACTGCACATCAAAGGGCATCAAAAAAGAATTCTACGTGCTATGTTTTTTAAGTCTTGAAGGTCAGGACGCTGATGTACACATCCTCATTATTCTCAACTTCTAACACACAGAGTTAGGCCCTCACTACAAATGTGCTCATTAATAACCACCACCAAGTGGTGCCCCAACTTCAGGTAAGGTCAAGATTTTTGTTCTTCCTGGAGAGATTCGATCTGAACCATCTTTTCTTAGATGCCTGGAACAGGTATTCAAGGGAGAAAGTTCTGTTGATCTAGCTTTCTAGAAGCCAGGACTTGAGAAGGTGAAAGAACCAGTCCACCAAGCTCTTGATAGACCTTTCTGTTGTGGTCTCCAGAGCTCCCTTTTGTGGACACAGATCCTCCTTACTCTTAATTTTTCCCAAAAGCCATTGGATGTCCCCAGGTTTGGAGACGGCATCAGAATAGCTTGTGCCTCATAAATATACAGGAGCATTTGCATGTGCACTTGTAAGCGTGAGAAAAATCCAGCTGAGGGTCACTGGACACACCAATGGTTTTAAAGCATCCCTGGAAGATCTCATCTTGTCACAGCAGAGTTTCAAATTTCTGTCTTCCTGAAATGTTCAGGAGGACACCAGAGGAGCCTCAGTCATTATCTGCCCCATGGAAGGGAGGGAAGCAGAAGGAGGCAGAGGTATCGTTGCTGGCCATGACATTTGTGCAACAATGCATGGCAGTTTCTTTGCAACAAAGAAATCGCTGAAGAATTATGAATGGCCCTTAGGGAACATCGTTTTGTCATGCCACTTGCCTCTTTTATCTCTTTCAAGATTGTTTCTCCCCACTGAAGTCAGATCTTTCCACTCATGCCTCACCAGTTTCCTTTCTCATTGGACACCAGAGCTTCTGAACAGAAAAGTTTCATAGAGCAGCATTTTCCTATTCCTTAAGGGTATTCTATTTTTCCTACTTTGGTAGGTGCCATGATATGAGTGACATGTCCAATTGGAAATGTACCAATCTTCTATTAAGAAAATATGTAAGGAGCTTTATTTGTAGCCTTTGCAAGCTGGCCTCATCCTTCTGGACTTCTCTTCTTGGTTTTATTCCAGAAAATTGTAGCATTGCTTTTAGTTGTGATTTGTTGTTTTCTAATGTCATCCTATTATGGGACAGTTTGTTTTAATTTAGCTAGTAATCATCCCTAACATATTAAACTACTTGAACTCACTGAGGTTTAGAGGGAGAAGAGACTTAAGAGCCCATATAGTTTACCCAGCCTGTGGTTGAGGAATTTGTCCCCGATCAGTTACTGCTGACAGAAATGGAAGCTAGATTTCTTGTTCTGTTACTAATTTTTTTTTTTTTTTTTTTTTTTTTAGAAAAGCAATGTTTCCTATCCTAACTCTCAAGGTTTTTCATTTTTCTATGCTCCTCAATGGGCCAGGAAAAAAAATTTTAAGCAGTTTTGCAAAAACAGTGCAAGGTTGTTGGAGAAAGGACTGACACATTTAAGTCAATAGCAGTAATCCAGCTGTAGGTCATATGCAACAAAGGAAAATCCTCTAAAAGTGTGCTTTCTGTCCCAGAGCCAGTCAGAATTATTTTTTAAGTTAACTTATGCCAAAAAAAATCTGCATCTTTGCAAATGTACTCCTGACCCTCATGACTTATAAGCCTGCTATGTCTTATCCTTACTGTTTCATTGACTTTTCTTGAGTTTGGCATATCTCTGCCTAGTCATTTGATGCATCAGAAGCCTTGCATATTGGCTCCTTTACTAGCAAAGCCAAGCTTTGGAGTTGAAAAATTGCTCCCAGGTGTCTACTCACCTGCAGTCTGCAGTCATATTCTGAGCTGTCCTCCAAACTCTTGCATTGTTCTCATTCAAAGTTAAGTAAATTCCTTCACGGGGGATTTCTTAAATTATTTGACCAAATTAATTGTAAATAGTCCTTGCAAGTACTGACTCACTCAACTCTTATTTTTTTTTTTTACTGATTTTAATCTAAACTAAAACATTATGTTAAAATCAACTCCTATGAAATAATAAAGATAGAGAAGATAACCAAAGTTTATGTTTAATTGACCTACAGAACATTAATCAGCTTTATATATAATTTAGCAATATTTTTATAGGTTTGGGGGTTTTTATTTGGGTAATGTGCTGACACACACATATGTATGCCTTAGTGTTTCATAGCCCTCTTTGGCTTTGTCATTTTCCTAGTTTTTTCAGTAATGAATTAAATACAAGTTTGACACATGTTCTTTGGTATATAGTGAAGTATAACTTGATCTTAATTACAATATCCTCACTTGAGAATAACAAATACGTAGCTTTTGTACCCCCTACTTCTCTGTCCTGCACCCATAAAACATACCAAAATCAGTCATAAGTGTGGCTCAGAATTTTTCTCAACATAAGCCTCCAGAAAGCACTAGACACAATACATGGGCATCAATGTTCAAGTCAAAACTAGTCACCCTTATCACATTGGCATGTTTTGTTTTAAATGCTCTCTAGAGTCGCTGGTCGGACCAAAAGATATTTATTCCTGCAAGATATCAGACATGACAGCCTGAGAGTTACCACACCGTGAAAACAGTTGGTTTAGTCCCACAGTATTTTATTGCTGTCATTTCTATGCCTTCAGAAGGAGCGTTACACTTGTGAGCTTTCCACACTCCACAGCCCCCTGGTGTGCACAATATTCCATCAGTCACATTACTTTTTCTTTGCTGGCCCCTAAGACACTTGCCTTGACTCCCTGTCCTCTGAGAAATAACTGGAATTAGGACTGAGCTGGATGAAATTGTCATTGGCTTCGGTTAAAAAATGCCAACATTAGCAATTTCATATGATTTGACCTGATCGGACCAAGGAATCAAAATGATGTTCTCCTTGGTGATCTTCCAGTTTGAAATGAACTTATTTCCTATTTTGAATCACTAATCAGCTCCCCACCCCCCGCAAAAGGGCTGATTGAACACCTATGGTGCACAAAGCGCTGTGGTAGATTCCAGGACGACAAGGATACAAATGCGCACCCTGCTTTGGGGGAGCTCACACCCGGTTTGCAAGGCATGAATGATCTTACTTTTATGAGATTGTGAGTTCTGTGAAGGCAGAACAGAGGCGGTGCTTCATGGTGCTTTATTTTTCTGTGGACCCATCGCATGACAGACGTTTGATGACTCTTTGTTAAACAAGATGGTAGAGAAGTGGAAGGTAATGAGAGAAGCAAGAAGGAAAGGAAAGAAGGAGGGGAGAAGCTGCCAAGATGGACATGTCACAGAAAGAAAGGAGGACAATGACGAAATTGGTTTTTTTTAAAATGTATTTCTAATGAGTTTGATACTCCAGAATAGTTTTTAAAGCCATCTATTGAAATAGCTTTGACTGTACATGCATTGATTTTAGTTTGTTTCCAAAATGAAGCCAGTCTGAAAGGATATACGCATTTCACCATAAATGAATTTTAAAACCAAGGCTTCGGGCACAGTACCCAAAGCGTTCTCATCAACAGTAGCATGTTCGGAACAATTGCTTTGTTAGGTGATGGTGATTTGGAGGCACAAACCGTGGCATCTATTAAAAATGTGCACAAACAGGAAAGCCTGGTGGGTTGGGTCATGGGAGCATGAGGCTCTAGATCTCGGGGTTATGAGTTTGAGCCCCACATTGGGTAAAGGGATTACTTAAAAATAAACTTATTTTTTAAAAAGATTTTATTTATTTGAGTGAGAGAGAGAATGAGAGCTGCATAAGAGTGGGAGGGTCAGAGGGAGAACCAGACTCCCTGCAGAGCAGGAAGCTTGATGTGGGACTCGATCCCAGGACTCCACGATCATGACCTGAGCTGAAGGCAGTTCCTCAACCAACTGAGCCACCCAGGCATCCTACTTAAAAATAAACTCTTGAAAAAAAATTCATACAAACATAGCAGGATGAGGACCTTCATGCCCTGTTTCTTATTTCTAATGCACTAGAACTTCTTAACACTTTTTCCCTTTGTCATTACTGAAATTATCAAGGTATACATTAGTGCTGACTTTTAAGAAGTTCACAGTCAGATTATTATTCCTATTTCAGTTTGATTAGGAAGATTTCTCTTTTTATAAAACCCAGCTCCGCAGATCAAGACTCAATGACCAAATTTATTTTTTTAGTTTATTTATTCCTGGAAAATAATAAAGGCAATTTAGCTATGTTTCCCCAGAACTGGGAAAAATATTCATCAATTATTTTGAGACATATATTAGATGTGAAAAGATTTACAGTGGCTCCTGGGTGGCTCAGTCAGTTAAGTGTCTGACTCTTAATTTTGGATCAGGTTGCAATCTTGGGGTCCCAGGATCAAACCCCACATCATGTTCCATGCTCAGGGAGGCATCTGTCTCTCCCCTTTTCCCTCTTGCTCTGCCCCTCCTCTCACACGCTCTCTTTATCTGTCAAATAAGTACATAAATAAAAGATTCAGACTATGGTAAATAGTTAACACTAGCTTTGCCACTTGTAGATGACATACCTCTTATCATTTGAGAGTAATGTTCAATAAAAATATAATTATGTATCATGTTTTTACCTACAAGGTTAGAGTAGGGGTGAAGAGAAGGAAAAAAACACTGATGAAAGAGTAACTTGTTAGAACTTTAACAGAAAGCAAATTGGTTATATATACTAAAAGCCTTAAAAATATGCATTGTCTTGAACCAGCTGTTGTATTCCTGGGAATTCATCTTAAGGAAATAATTAAGGGTTTGAACAAAGAGTTAACCATCAGAGTATTCAGTACAATGTCACTTACTCTAGTGAAAAATTAGAAACAACTTTATTGTCCAATGATAAGGGAATATTACTTAGTCATGCTATGGTTACATATTTATACATATAAAATACAAATTTTATACAAATAAAATACAAATAAAATACAAATTTTATACATATAAAATACAAATATTATAGATTACATGACAATTTTTATCATATATTGTTCCACCAATACAAAGGTTATTATTCCAATTAAGTTTAATCTAATAAAATTAATAAATGATTGCACCTTCATAAAAAATTACACACACACACACCCTTTTTTTTTTTTCCTAGAAGCATATACACCAAGATCTTAACAGCACCTAGGTCTGAAGAAAGAGTTAGGCATGTTTAGAAAAGTTTTAGTTTTCCTTTCTGTTCATCTCAGTGCCTAATTTTTTTTTCAGTGAACGTACAACACTATTATGTTAACATAAAACTGTTGCAACAAGAAGAAACAAATGCTACCCTCCAATGTTTACAAGCAGTGTCTCCACTGCTCTTAAATGTGCTGGGGTTTTGGAGGCTCTGATTGTTAAGGTTGAAGAAATAAACTTGTGGCAATGAATCAAAAGAGTGAGGATGGCCTTTCTGGGCATTCCATAAAGATTACTGCAATATGGGGCACCTGGGTGGCTCAGTGGGTTAAAGCCTCTGCCTTTAGCTCAGGTCATGATCCCAGGGTCCTGGGATCGAGCCCCACATCGGGCTCTCTGCTCAGTTGGGAGCCTGCTTCCCTCCCTCTCTCTCTGCCTGCCTCTCTGCCTACTTGTATTCTGTCTGTCAAATAAATAAAATGTTTAAAAAAAAAAGATTACTGCAATAAAGATAAAGGATTATCTCAATATTTAACATTAGTCACTTCAGAGAGGTTACAACAAATCAAAAATTCTAAATAGGGTCCAAGTAAACTGAAGTGTGCGTCATGGCTCTTCCATTTGAAGTAAAGTCATTCTACACAAGAAATTTAAAAACCTCTTTGTTTCTGAGCATTCGATTTTTTATTCCTAGGACAGACTCATTTGTAATCATCTATAGTTTCTGTTTCAGAGAAAAAGATCATTAATTGAAAATACTTCTGCTTTATTTTAAATAATAAAACCACTCATGAATAACTTTTTTGATTATCAAAGTAACATATATACAATAATAGAAAATTTGGAAATTCACTCCTAATTGTATTACCCAGAGATAAGCGCTAATAACATTTTGATGTCCATCCATAAAGTTGATAACCATTTAATTTAAAAACAAGAGATTGGTATTTAGGTATTTAAATCCTCTGAAAGTCAGGGAGGTTCATGTAAATGTATTTTTCTCCATTCTCTGTGGCATTGGTAGAAAATTGTGAAATAATGTAATCCTCGACTTCTGTTATCCATGTTAAAATGCAATTGTGGCTATTGTCTTCTACCTTGGATGTACCAGAGTTTTCAGGAAAAAGAAAAAAAAGAAGTTCAAGCGACATGATACCAGCACTCCATAGAAAGGACTCATTCACATTCTTCTTAACTCTTTATTTCCTCCAGGACAGATATCAGTGGATGGCTTTATGCGCTATCTGAGTGGAGAAGAAAATGGAGTCGTTTCACCTGAGAAACTGGATTTGAATGAAGATATGTCTCAGCCCCTCTCTCACTATTTCATCAATTCCTCACACAACACCTACCTCACAGGTACAAATTTCATAGTTCTCTGACAATGACTTTAGGCAGTCTCCCCAAATTTCACCAACCCCTACTTTCTGTTGTTCAGAAGGGAAGGCATGTATTCTTTCATTTCCTGTAAAACACCTCTGAGAACTGAGCTCTGGGAGCAGAGTTTCCGGCTGTAAGACGCCATATCACTTCTTCGCAAAGTATCTCTTCCCCAGTTTTTAAGTCTTCTAAAACATATCACATCTGATATCTTTGGGCCAATGGAATTTTTGTGTAACTGAACTGCCTCTTCAGTGGACTTCAAGCCTTTAGCAATACTCTGGACTGTTTTCATGTACAGGAAATTTCCAAAGCATGCAAGACTTATGTATGACTTCAAGGCAAATAGCTAATTTTGCCCAAGGTAGAATGGAGCTTTAGATGTAAACAGATTTAACCCTGAATGACAACCTATACTTCGTTGTAAATAGGGGTATGTGGTTTGTGTTGCAGGATAGATCGGCAAAGCTAAGAAGAATATAATGACAAGGGAGACCCAGGCATTGTATTTTCAGGGGTGTCGAAGAGAATTTCACAGTCCCAGTTACATGAGACATAAGCAGTTCTTTCATCTAAATTCCTTAAGGCGATCCGTTGATCCCAGTACAAATGTATGTTGTATTGGTATCAAATGGGGCATTGGCCTGGTGTCCCACACTCGGTGAAAAAATAGCTTAGAATAAAAATGAGCCTGCGACAGAGAGAGCAAAGTAGCCTCCAGACAGCAAGAGTGAGCCATCTCAGGATGCTTTTGTATAATCTGAGAGCATCATGACAGAACCACATAGTCTGAGTTCTGGTCAGTCAAAATGCAGTCGTATGTTCTCCATAAAAACTAGGAGGCTCTCAGGCAGCCTGTTTTGTTTCAATTGGCATTATCTACTGGGAGAGATGCATGCCAGAAACTAACTAGATTCATATTTGGTTCATCCTAACCTCTATTCTTGTCATTTCTTGTTGCATAATAAGTCACTGAAAAATTCAGTGGCATAAAACACTCACCATATTATTTTGCTCCATTTTCTGTATGTTAGGAATTCAAAGAGGGCATGAGAGGAGATGGCTTGTCTCTCTTTCCTGGTGTCTTGGGCTTCAACTGCCAAATAAGTGCCTGGGAGTAATGCAAACACATTGGGTGCTGGAATCATCTGGATGCTTCTCCAACATGTCTGGAACTTGAGCTCAGTTAGGACTACTCATCTTTTGCCTGTAAGAGCCTCACCATGTAGCTTGGGCTTCCTCACAGCATGGCAGCCCCAGCATAGGTAGACATGGCTGCAAGAACAGATGTCCCAAAGAACAAGGAGGAAGCTTAATTGCCTTGTTATACTTCACCTCTGAAGTTCTGTGTGGTCACTTCTTTATTTGTCAAAACAGTCACAAACCTACCTGGACTCAAAGGCAGAAAACATAGACCATAGGTCTCATTGGGAGGAGTGTCAAACTATTTTTAATTTTTTATCTTCTCAGGGGAATCTTAATCTTACTTGGTACCATTGATGAATTTAACATTCTGGTGAATGTTAATGAACCCTTCTAAGTATAGTGATAAATGCATAAAATAAAATATATAGAATGAAAGAGGAGATAATTTCCAACAAAATATTTTTATCAAATATTAAAAAAGATGTGTGGTAAAATGACATATCTCTATAAGCACAATTTAAATACTAGTATAAATAATATTGTGACTATTTGCAACAATGGAACATAATATGAAAATATCTATGATTTCTCCTCATGGCTCACAGTTCTGCTTGTACTGCTGTGATTTGTGACCTGCATTTATAACTGAAGAGATTACTACATTTTACATAGAGGTTTAAATTAAAGGCATAATCTTGTTTCTCATCCAAGTTTGAGGAGATTGACAGAACCTCAGTTAAGATCTTTCAGTTGATAGCCTCCTAAACAATATAACTGTGAAGACTGGCAGATGACGGCATCTTGCATTTGTCATATACTTAGGACCACAAGAGTCTTAAAAATACAGATGTATATTTTCAGTTCAATTTTGGACATCGTACATGGTTTCACCTGCCTGAAAGTCACGACATGCAGTAATTTTACTAAGAGTCCATTTTAAGTCTTTCCAACTGATGTATTTACATTCATGAGTATTTATATTATTTGTCTTATAATAAATGAAGCAATGGTAGCAAAATGATTGAATAATAAGACTAACTGGATACACCATCTACTAGTTTTACCTTCTCTCAGAATACAGTCTCTCTGCTTATCTTTATGGATTTATGGTTTTCAGATCTTATGTAGGTTCACCAACCACAGGCAGTGTTCTTTTTTCGGTACTCAAATTGTCTCAGTTTTGGTCGATGGCTTCTATAGTCTCTTGATGTGACCCATTGATCTTCGAAAATGTCCTTGCTTTCTGGCACATAAAGATCTTCCAGGCTCATCTTGTTCCTTTCTGCACCACCACAGAATCAGACTTTTCCCCAAATGAACTTTGTCTTCCTTCAGTGAAAAAAAAAAAAAAATCATATGGGTAACAGCAATTTGAACCCCACACTATGGAACATTATTTCTGGACCATTTCAGTGAACAAAGCAAGAAAAGATACATTTGTGTCTGAACTGTGCCAGTTAACAAAACTATTTTCATTCCTATCTTCTAATTTATTTAAATTCCGATTCTATAACTGTGCTTTCTTTATCAATCTTGATACCTATGAAATTATACATAATTAATTCATTTGCTTTACTAACAACACAATAATAGCTCCAAGAAAATTATTTGGTCTCAGTAGGAATGATAAAACTACAGAATACTGTTCAGTTTTTCTCTACAATTCCTTTTTGTTGTTTTTAACTGCATTTCATTAAGGATTTTTCATCCAGTGAATTTCTTCCAGAGTCACTCATTCACCCTTCCTCTGAATAACTTGGTAAGCACAGATGTGTTTGAGAATTTGGCTTCATTGTGTTGGCTTGGTTTTAGGGTGTTAGCATATTAATAGCTAATAGTTATCCGTAGTTGGAACTTTCAGTTACTAGGAAAGAGAAGGGTCTACTCTCTTTTTTGATGAAGAAAGAGCTCAAATAACTATCTCCAATTTCAAAATAAAAGTTTCATATCACTATCACCTGATACACATGATTTCTGACCAAGTAAACCAATTCTCTCTCCCACTATTCAATTTCTTGTAGTATTAGAATCACAAATTTTCAAATATTCAGGTTTAAAACTATGTTATCTATATGAAACCATATCCTGATCTTTCTTTATTTTTTTAACTTGCTCACTTTTCTGAACCATATATTATTTTACTGAGGTTTGCATTATATAAATCCACATTTTCACAGTGTCACCTTATCCCAATACCAGTCAAATTTTTTCATTTTCCTACAGGGATTTAAAAAGAAGATTCCATATAGTTAACAAAAAAAAAAAAATGTATGTATAAATTCTAATATGGGCTTTGGATGTTTTGTTTGAAATTCTCTTTGACTTATTAGTAAAATTTGGTTTTACCTCATATGATATTATTAGTATCCTTGCTTTAATTATAGAGAAACCTAATGTAGAACTCTCCCAGAGGCTTTTGAATATAACATTGATGATATAGAAGTCCAAGCTTCCCAAAGCCAATTAAGAATATTATAAAATAAAGTTATAACCAATGTGTAACCCAATAGAATCCAATTAAGTGTTAAAATCAATACCTAGAAAATGAGATTTTATTATATTTTATAAGCATTTCCAGAACAAGAAGAAACTTTTTCTATAGAAATGTTATTTTGTATAGAGGGTATGTGATGGAAAAAGGAGTTTCCTACTCAAATGAGTTTTTAAAATGCTAGGTACCAACAAAGTTGGCATCTATTGCAGTATGTTCTAAATGTAGGAAAAAGCTTAGAGATTCACAAATGTTAAGGTTATGATCAACCCTCTCCCCTCATTGTTACCACCCTACTTATTTTCCTATAGCACATTATGAGCTAGTATTCCTGAGAAATGCTAGTCTAGATTCAAATAAGGAGGATTTTGATATTTGGAATGTTGTCTTCCAAGCATTCAAAGGAACTATAAAAATTAAATGTACAGTGTGAAAACCAATCAATTTAGCAGTGTGTTATTATTATTATGCCTATTTCTTTACTCATTATTGCCCCTTTGTTGACCATCAAGATGCCCAAAAGAAAAAATAAATAAGATCATTGAGAGAAATGTATGTACAGAATGAGATGATTTTTAATTACGATGGTCATTTTTCTAGGGTTTTGGATAGTCTTGGCAGTCCATCAAGTAGTGATTATGTTTTAAATTATTGTTTTTCTTTGAGGAATCCACCCTTATGACTCAAAACAAAATTCTCTAAGGATAGAACAGTATGCACTCATTTCAACCTATACTTTTTCAGCTCTTCATAAATCTTGCCATAATCCAATCCCTTTGGGAGATAATGGCTCCAGACTCATGGACAAAGCAAAGTAGTGTATCTCTGAATAATTAACATCCTCATTCAGCTTAGAAAGACAAAATAGATTTGAGGTTTTTGTTATCCTTTGATGAATTAAATTATCTGACTGAATATATCAAATAATTATTCAACTCCTCTTCTCACATATATTCTCTGGACTGCAGAAAAGTTCTAGGAATAATTCAAGGCATAGTTTTACCCTTGTCATGTATCTACTACCAATCCAGACTGAGCGTCACTCTGCTTTCCCATCTCTCCTACTCTTTTAACCCTTAACTTATGTAACCTTTTATAACTTAGTTTTGGTGTAAAATACACACAAACCTATGAAAGTTAAGTGGTAGAACGGAAGGAGATGACATTTAGCAAATAGACGACATTCAGATTTTCCTTTGAGAAAATTAACTCTTCTAAGCCTTAGTTTCTTCATTTGTGAAATGAAGATAAACTGAGACAGCCAGAGTATTTTTGGCTGTAAGTAATAGGATATTGTTACTTAGTGACTTAAATGTTAAGGGATTTATTATCAATCTCAACAAGAAGTCCAGAAGCAGAGTGGTTGAGTGTTGATTAAATCCAAGATTCACTGTGTCATCAGAGACCCAGATGCTTTCTGTCTCTTTGCTCCCCTTATGGCTGCAAGTCCCTGTCTTGTGGCCCTTTGTACAAGTGAGGTGCCCCCCCTACCCTGTAGCCTTTCCTTTATGCTCTATTAGATACAGCCCAAAGCTACACCACATAGCAATCCCTACATTAATCACTAATGTAGAACTCCAGTGCATTATCAGGAAGAATTAAGATTTACCCTAGGACTGAGGACGGGATCCTAAACCTTATCATAACCTTAATTAAATAGAATCTAAATAGAATTCTACTGGTGAGGAGAAAGAGAAAGAAAGGGAAACCAGAAGTGCAAGGTTGGGGTGAGAATTCAAATTCCCTGGTACATGAGAATATCTCCATTATGTGTACTTGCCTACCTACCTATATGGGTAGCCACCTTATGGCCACTCAATCCATGTTGAAGACAGTTTCATGGTCTCCCTGGGCTGGCAGTTACTATGGGAGAGACATCAGATCAAACTCATGCCCCTAGAAATGGTCAAGATCAATAACACATCCTATATATTTTGGGCAGTTTCCTTAACTGTAACTGTGGGATGAGGTAACCTGAAAGGCTGACACAGCATTGAAAGCAAAAGGAGAAATAGTTCCTATCTCCATTTATTGAAGGAGATACTGTTTATTGAAGAAGACCACAAAATTAACAAATGTGTCACATTCTGGAAACTTTTTGCATGGAGGTTGAAAAGAAGACAATACATAATGATAACTATAAATATAGACAATACCTCAGAAGCCTGTATAAATAGAGGGGTTGTTATTTTCAGTTTTCTGGTGTCTTCCATCCATGGATGCCTTGGATAATCTTAGACAAAGCACATTGAATGTAGCCAGCTCACCAAAGTGAATGCAGTCAAGTGAGAAGTTGCAGAGCTATGACTTGGGGCAGTATTATGAATTAGTCTGAGATGGAGCTTTGGCTCCCAAGTTCAATCATGGAAGTGGAATGTTCTCCAGAGGGTATTCACAGCCAGGCAGCAGTGATGTCAGATACTAGTTTCAGAAATAACAAGGGTTGAGGGACTCATGACATATCATTAATCCCAACCCCAGACAATTCCCTGGCCCTGAAACTATATATATTGGATTTAATAAAATGGAAATATAATGGGTGGGTGGGATATAATCAAGAAGAGTTAGGAATCTTAGGCGAGAAAAATTTAGGCAGAAAAGGACGAAAAATTGGAGAATATGAATACATATTTGGAAAAAAATCTCCGTAAATGAAGGAAAACACAGAGGAAACCTAACATGTATGCCAAGGAATAGGACAGTTATGGATAAATGTGAGTTTTCTTAAAATATGCTTTTTTGGGGAGCTTCCATTTCTAATAAAGACTATTCACTTTAAGATTGAACAACAGTTGATTTTGGAAGGCTTCTTTGGGGCTTAGGTGTTGGACAATAAACACAACATAGACTCTCTCTCTCTCTCTCTCTCTCATGTTCCATTCTTTAGTTGTTGTTTTTTTTTTCCCCTTCATATTCCTTTCCATCTCACAACCCCAACCCATGACTTACCATGTCTTTAAAAACATTAATTGATCAACATTCAAAAAGTACATCAAATTCCTCTTATTCTTGAATGATTAAAAAAAAATTGCATGCAAATCCAAAGAAATGTTTCTAGAAATTTTTTGAATCTTTTTTGACTGAAAACTCTAGTGTGAATTAGGTATTTATCAACTTCAATCTACCATTAAACCTTATCTAGCTTATAAACCCATGGCAACTTCCCTACTGAAGTTAGAAACACTCAACAACCCATTAATGAAATAGACTCAGAAATCATAATGGTATTGGATAGTCAGTAATCCATTGGATAGTCAATATTCTAGATAGTACACAAGAAAATCTGCTCTGCTCTTTAATAACGTACAATTTTCTGCAGGAACTAATATTTTTAATGAGTTAACCGAATATTCTTTGAATCCTTCACTCCCTTAATCCTTCCCTTAAGCTTAAAAAATCATGCAAATGACAACCTTTTCTCCTCACGCTCACTGTCCCCTTTCCCTTTTCTACTGCAGCAGAGACCTTTATTACAACAAACTTTGAGGCAATTATAAATGGCAAATTGATTATCTAGCATCAGGAACTTTCTAGATTACTTTGTCAGCATTTCTTCTTTTGCAAACACATTTGTGTGTTTAAAATGCCTTATTTTTTCAGCAGAGAAAAGTGATTATGAAAACCTACTTAATCAGCCTTTCATGCATTTACTAGGGCTCCATAGAACTCAAGAATGTCATCCTTTAGTTATGCTGATGTTTGGGTGTTTTGACATGCATATAAAATTAAAATTAAGCCAACAGGCTTAATCCCATTTTCTTTGTCCTATATGTCTCCACCAGGCAGAGCTTGTCGATTCCAGTCATTTTGACAGTTTTCTTCAGTTTGTCATTTTTTAACTATTTAAAAAATGATGGAGTCTTATAGAGTGGACATCAGAGAAACTGTTTAATGTGGAAAACCAAAAACTTACATTTGTGTGTTGATGGTGGGCTTGTCTTGAAAGTTATTTATTATTAATCTTTAAAAAACTAACTTATCAAGAAATTAGTACCTTCCAATAACTACTTAAATGAAATACAAATTGTTTGGCTTCCATTCTTTTCTTCACACTTTACAAGTGCCTTGATTATTACAATTCTTATCACTTTACTGGAGGATTTCAGTTCTGTTTACAAAGGTTTTAAATTTTGAGAAAGTATATCAATTTTTTTTCCCTCTGTTGCTTGCTTTTGGTGTCATATGTACAAAACCACTGTCTAATTCAGGTCACCAATATTTATCCCTATGTTTTCTTCTAAGAGTTTTATAGTTTTATGTCTTATATTGTAAGGGCCTATATAGCCAGAGCAATTCCATCTGGTTAAGCAGTGATTTTGTTGTCTATACAGTAAAATTTAAACTTTCTTTGCCCCCCTCCCCCCAGGGAACTTCCTTAAAAACAAATCCCGGAAACCAGTCCCAGGTAACAAAGCCCAAATGCAAGGGTGGGTCAGGCCAGGTGGAGATAACAGCCCAAATGCAGGGATGAGTCCGGTCAGGTGGAGACATCCAATCAGTGGGGGCGCATACTGTCTCCCTAGCTACCAAAGAGTATGGGCCCTGCCCTTTGGGTGCCCTTTGGGTGCCAATTCTGACCAAGGTGATAGGCTAGTTCAAATATCTGCTATAGGGTGAATTGTAATTCAATTGGCCACCCATGCGTGACCTAGCATGACTGTGCAGCTTTCTCTGTATGTTACAATCTCATTGGCCACCTGTGTGTGGCCAGGCCCAATCACATGGCCTTTGCCCTTAAAAGCTAGTCTGTAAGGCAGAGAGAGGCTGCCCTCTCTGTAAGAGGCATGGCCCCAAATGGTGGGTTTGATTCTCAATGCTTGGCTCAAAATAAAGCTTTGCTTGACCTTCGCTTTCTATCAGTCTCGCTCCTTTGATTACGGACCCAACAATATTTAGGAGCTTAATCAATTTTGAGTTAACATTTCTTTTTTGTTTATGATGTGAGATGGGGATCCAACTTCATTATTTTGCATGTGGCTATTGAGTGGTCCTTGCACTATTTGTTGAAAATAATATGTTCTGCAATGAATTGTCTTGGCACCTTTGTTGTAAATCAATTGGCTATAAATGTGAAGGTTTATTTCTATACCTTCCTTTGATTTATATGTCCTTATGCCAGTAACACACTGTTTTGTAGTTTTGTAGTTAAGTTTTGATATTGGGAAATGTACATCCTCCAACTTTATTCTTATTTTTCAAGGTTGTTTGGCCCTTGGAGTCCTTTACATTTCCGTAGGAATTTTAGGATCAGCTTGTTAATTTATGTAAAAAGTCCATCTAGGAGTTCTATAGGAATTTAACTTGTAAATAAATTTGGGCAGCAGTACATCTTAGCAATGTTAAGTCTTATGTTCCATGAACATGGGTTGTCTTTCCACTTATTTAGGTCTCCTTTAATTTTTTTGGCACTGCTTTATAATTATTAAAGAATATGTTTTACAGTTTTTTCGTTACATTTAAGTTTATTCTTAAAAATGTATTCCACTTTTGAAAAGAAAATGTTCAACTCTTCTAAGCATTTGTTCCTTGGACAAACATGGCATAAGTGTTGATTTAAAACAGAATAACCTTAAAGATCCAGATTAAAAGACTGAGTTTTGAGTTTTAATCTTAGATCTTCCACTTACCAGCTTTGGAAACTTGGGCCCACGAACTGCTCTCTGCCATTTTCATTCTCTGAAAATAAATATTTAAAAAATAAAGGTAGTTATACAAGAGAGGTTTTTATGAAGATTAAATGTAGTAATACATGTAAAGTCAGAACTATAATTGGCACATGGTAAGCAGTTAGGAAACATGAGCTTTTGTTACTGTTACAATGTTCTTTTCCTTCTATTCTCTCTTCCCTGAAACTGCTGCTAGGGAGCCACAATTACCTGTGGGATTATGCCACTAACGTCTGGTATGTTGAGCCAGAAGGTTGAGAACAACTACACAAGCTCTTCAGCTCTTTGTTTTCCCAATGTTAGAAAGATTTTCTAGGAAGCCCTCCATGTCTTCCTTGCTTTGTAGGATTCTAAGTATCATTTTGTTGGTGCTTTTACAGCTGGCCAGTTGGCTGGAAACTCCTCTGTCGAGATGTATCGCCAAGTGCTTCTGTCTGGTTGTCGCTGTGTGGAGTTGGACTGCTGGAAGGGACGGACTGCTGAAGAGGAACCAGTCATCACCCATGGGTTCACCATGACAACCGAAATATCCTTCAAGGTAGAGTAAATAAATATTGCTGATAGAAGAAACTAGAGAGGGGCACCTGGGTGGCTCAGTGGGTTAAAGCCTCTGCCTTCAACTCAGGTCATGATCCCAGAGTCCTGGAATTGAGCCCTGCATCAGGCTCTCTGCTCAGTGGGGAGACTGCTTCCTTTCCTCTCTCTCTGCCTACCTCTCTGCCTACTTGTGATCTCTGTCTGTCAAATGAATAAATAAAATATTAAAAAAAGAAGAAGAAGAAGAAGAAGAAACTAGGGAGACCTGAACCCTTTTGGGTAAAGCTTCCTAAGGTAGAAAGTACCAATGGTTATAATTAAGTCCATAGGCTACTAATCATCTTTGCAGTTTTAGAAGCTAAAATTTAGTAGCGTATTAGTGGGTAATTAGCATCATGTCATGGGAAATTGTGGTGTCTCAGGAGAAGTGCCTTAGAGAGGACTTAAAGGATTTGGGCTTATATTAGGTGATTTGGGTGAGGGTTCAAGAAAGTAAGGTTCAGCTATGGATTGGGTAGAACCAATAAGCAGAACTAATCCTGTGATTGGTTACCTTAATAAATCCTATCTAGGAGGTTAAGATGAGAGCTGTAATTTTAAGGAACTTCAGCCATCCTTATTAGCCCAGAATGAATGTATGTTTGGTCATCTCCCTTCTCTTTCCACACAAGGCTCCATCCTACATCATAGAGGGCCTAACACTCATGCATATGGACACAGAAGCCCGAATATCCAAGTTATGTTCACATCCCATTGAAAAGAGCCATCCCCAGGAGCTTGGAATAATTTGGGTGGGGGAATTCTGGGACTCTAGGGACCCAGAGAACAATCTGGGAAGAGGATATATGGGCTATAGAGGAAATGTGCTTTTTTACTGACTCAGGCTTATCACCTCTTTGGAAGTGAACTAGAAAAGAAGGGCCAGAGGACAACCTCTAGAGCACAAATCCCGAGGCATGACCCCCATTACCTGTGTTAGCTGGGTCTCAGGACAGAACTGGCTCTGGGTCACTAACTCTTGCCCTAAGCAACCAAGAAAATAGTCGAGGGGGGGGGAGAGGGAGGGGGGGGGGGGGGGGGGGGGAACAAAGCCATTGAAAATGGGGTGGTCAGAGTGCTGAGAGGATGTTGGAGGAATTATACATTAATGTCCCCAAGATTGGTGACAAATCTTTGGATGAAGAAGTGAGATACTTGCCTAAGTCTTTGCTGAATGAGGGGAAGCTCAGTAAATGGCACAAGAGAGGAAGTGGTAAAAGCTGGTTGGAATGCCTCATGAGAACTAGGCACTCAAAAGTAACATTGGGAGCAAAAAAAACCCCACTTCCCAGTGTTTGGCCCCAAGGCACCTGGGATGTGAGAAAATAAACAGCATCACTTGAGAGAGCAGCAAAAGAGAAGCAGGATTGTCAGGGGACAACCAGATTTCACTTGAGATGAATGGATTTCCTGATCAAAGGTACTATATTTGACAGTAATAAAAATGCGTTCAGAAGTGATACCATTAGCACCTTAAAATCTGTTCACTATGTTGTGTTTAGGGAATTTGACTTTTCATGATTTCTTAAACTTAGGCTACAGCCCAGTAATTAGAGACACATAGCACCCTTCACTAAATTTTACAATAAAGTTTAATATGAAGGTGATCTTCATCCCAATCAAATCTTTACATTTACATCTGCTCCTGAAAGGGAACACTCAAGTTCTTTTGGTTTTCTTTAATGGAAAAATCAATAGGTTTTTGTTTTATTTCCATAGTCCCCCATTCTCCCAGCTCTTGGCATTGTCCTTTGTCAGCTCTCTAAAATATCAACCCCTGAACTCGCTGGGTTCTTTAAGAAAAGGTAGGGCACTCCTGATGTGGAATGTGTGCAATTTGGGCTCATCTGGCTGTTGATGTATGTAGATAATTCTGGGAAGGGAGACACCACATTCTGATGGAGCCATGACTGCTTTAATGACCTTGTGAATTGACCCAGTACCAGGAGGGCCCTCCCACCCCCTGCTCATGGTCCCCTTGGAGTCCATGGGGAGCAATTATGTATTCTTTTTTTTTTTTTTTAAGATTTTATTTATCTATTTGAGAGAGAGAGAGAACAAGCAGAAGGAGAGAGAAAGAGACAGAGAGATAGAAGCAGACTCCCTACTGAGCAGGAAGCCTGACACAGGGCTCGATCTCAGGACCTGGAGATCATGACCTGAGCCAAAGGCAACCATTTAACCTACTGAGCCACCAGAGAACCCCACAATTATATATTCTTGAAAATTAATAATCCTCAAAGTTCTTTGAGTTCTGGGGTAGGACGAAGGAGGGCGTTGGCTGGAGAGATAAATACCAAGTACATTCTAAGTCGTATTTCTTTTATGTAGAGCATCGGCTTCTTGATCTCAGCCACCAAGTCAGTTTAGAGGGACTCTTCCTGTGCCCTTGTCTGCCAAGCGGTTCCTCAGTCACATCTCTGGTCTCAGAGTCATGGGCTGATTGGACTTCTCTTCCTGGGCTAGGGAAACATAACTTCTCCACCACATCCACACATCTGGGGACAGATATAGATACTAGAAGACTAAATCTAGCCGAGAATACTGCTTCCATTCTCTGCCTGACAGTGCTGGGGGTAGGGGGGCAAAGAGAGGAGGAAACTCCTCTCCCCAATGGTTGGCTTGCCCAGCCATGCCTCTTGCTAATGTGCATTTGCAGGATGGATTATTCTTGCAAAGATGTGGGTAGGTGGTGGGGAGAGGGGAGGCTAGGATGGCTGTGGATAGTAAAAATGCCAACCTGGTTTGTGGACAAAGAGTAGGAGCTCTTTGCATCAAGGCTAGGACTGGGATGAGGCTTAATGCGGCACCTCACTTGCAAAATTTGAGGAGGCGTTTGCCCTCCATGTCATGGACATGCAGAGTTAGCACCCAAGCTGGAGTGTCTCTTTACATTTTGCACTTAGACCCTTCCCTTACCTCAACACAGCCCCAGCTTGCTCTTCATGGTCAATAGCACAGAGTCTGCTTGTCCAGAAACCACTATGTATGTGACTTAGGAAGAAAGGGTAAGAGAAATGGGGGACAAGATCCTGTGTGATCCACCCCCCCCTTATCCCTTCCCCCTCACTAACTTGTCTGCAACTCAACTGGGCTCTGCTTTTCCTTTTTTAAATTTTTTTTAATATTTTATTCATTTATTAGGGAGACAGAGAAAGCATGAGCAGTGGGGAGGGGCAAAGGGAGAGGGAGAAGCAAACTCCCTGCAGAGCAGGGAGCCTGATGTGGGGCTCAATCATGAGCTCATGACCTGAGCCAAAGGCAGACCTTAACCGACTGAGCCACCCAGGTGCCCCGGGTCTGCTATTCCTTGACCATGCTAGGCAGGTCCTGTGTCATGGCCTTTGCACAGACTGTGAGGCTCTGTCTGGCAAGTTCTTCCCCCAGGTATCTGCGTGGCTCACCCCTTACCTCTTTGAAGTCTTTCTGAAATGCCACCTTCTCAAAGAGGTCTACTACGACCACTCTGTTGAGTACTGTAACGAGCCATCACGCCCAGCCCCAAACTCCCAATACACTCTCCAGTAGCAGTTTGTTTTTTCTCTTTACCAAGTGGCATGTATCACCTCCTGTCACTCTGCTTCATTTACTTCATTACTATGTTTCTTGTTTGTCTGTCTCCTTCTCATCTTCTACCATCATGTAAGCACCACAAAGATAGAGATCTTTGTTTTGTTCCCTGATCTGTCCCAAGCACTTTGGAAAAGAATCTGGCATATAGTAGGTGCTCAATAAATGTGTGTATGTTTTTTAATGACTCTTCCCATTCCCGACCAAATAGACAAATTACAGCATAGCTTTTAATTTTAGTCTTTCTTGTCTCTGTCCATCAGATAAATGAATTTTTTTTCCTCCTTTTTAACGTATCAAAGTCCACGTATGGTATACTGGTGGGCAGTGAAAAGATTCTCCAAATATTTGCCAGTTTAGGCTATCCCGTATATTTGGACCTGACTTTTGTGGTGCAATTAGGCTGTATTCTGTAGCCACAGCACATACTGCAAGAGCAAAATAAACTGATTGTAAAAGTTCATCATTTTTATGTCACGCCATTTATCTGTTCTCCATCCATGTAATCTGAAAAGCTTCTCTGCGACATATCCCCAAAAGTGAAAGTTCCTATGGGCATTTACTGCCTGTTTATTCTACAGGCCAAAATAAAAGGTTATGTTCTGAGAAAGGGGACATGCTGTAACTCAGCATCTTTATGGAGGACTTTTTATTTTCCACTCTGGATTTATTTATTATTTATCTCATATATCTGCTCTTCTGTTGTCTTGCCTCACTGCCTTAGCCTTTCTGATGGTTACAAAATAGTCATTCGCCACTTGGTCTTCATTCTCTCTGCTCCTACTCCATCTCCTTCCTCCCCCACACTGAACACCACCACCCCCGCCCCACTCCATCCCCAAACTGCTCCTTTTTCTCCCCTCGGGCAGCTCCTTTGTTACCAGCAATTGTATAAGATGGATAAGTGGGCAATGTGATAAAATCGATGATGAAGATATATTAAATTTGAGTATGTGGTTAAATCGAGCATTTCTGAAAATAAAGCTCTGAGAAAAATAATAATTTAGGATGCAATTTAATAGCTAGGTAGACGGTCCCATAAAATGGATATCCAGATACATCCTGCTATCATCCACAAGGGCTAAAGAATTTCAAGGGCATTTTTTTCCCCCTGGAGGTTAGTAATTGAGCCATATGGTTTATAGATTATTGAATCCAGTGTTACAAGTTCCTGAAAAACAGTTTTGGCTTAATAAGGAGCAATTGAGCAGTCAGGTACTTTTAATCTACTGTCTGCTAATGATAGCTCGGATGTTAAGAACCAAACTTAAAGCTTATAACAGGTTTTCTCATCCTCAATGGTCATGCACACCATCCAAAACATTCCTACGCCATTTAAAAATGAAAGTTTTATAGAAGAACTGAACTCTAGTAAGTGCTTTCTTGGGCTTTGAAGGTTCAAAAAGCTTTCCTACACCAGCGGCTGAAGTTACGGTGATGTGGGAAAGATGGACAGTGGGAGGGGGAGAGGATGGGAGGAAAAGAAAAAAGAGACTATAGAAGTTAAGAATGCACTTCTGGAGCTAAGGCCAAGGTTTTGATACCAGCTCTCCCGGGGATTGGCTGCAAGACCCTGGAGAAGCTCCCTTACCAGACCTCGCCTCTTTCATCTGAGGACAATGGAAATGATAATAGTGCTTACCTTCTAGGGTTGTTGTAAGCATTCAGACACCCTACTTAACACCCAGACGTTGCTTAGAACAAGATTTGGCATGCAATGAGTGCTCTGTATAAGTTAGCTATTGATACTATATTGAAATTTTAAAATCCACCCTTTAGCTTTGTTTCTGTAAATGTAATGATTCTATATGCAAAGAGTATTTATGAAGTCAGGATGGTGCAGAAGGATTTGAATTAATCCAATTTCAAGGCTGCCTTGGTAGAGACTGTAGATGCCCTCCACACACAAAGCCTTATATCCACTTCTAGGAAGAAACTCAAAGCCCAAACTAAACACAGCCCAGCCTTGGTTAGGGGCCCAGTGGTTGCTGAGAAGGGTGTCCTAAGTCAAGTGCAGAAGACCAGAAGGCCAGAGGCAGGAAGAGGGGAGAAGTGGGAGTCACAGCCAGGAAGGTCCAGGGATCCCAGAGCACAGCTGCTGTTCAGGCTGTACCAACATCCCAGCTGTGGGAAGAGAGAACCAGAGGCAGGGAGATAGGAAGATGGAGGAAGGCACAAACTCCCTACAAACCTGAGAGCGGTCCCAGAAAAACACTCATATTTCATTTGCCAGAGCTTAAGAGAGAAAGCCCTTTGAGTGGAAGCAGAACACCCACTTTCTAAGGGAGAGGGGGTACGTTTCTCACTTACTTTCAGGCCTGACTGTCATTGACCCAAATGCTCGTGGGGCAGGTCTATAGTCAACCTTCACTAATAAAGGCAGTTGTAGGAATTCTCAAATAGCCACAGACAACAATCATCAGAAAAGTTATCAATGACAAATTGCACTTTTATATGCTATTCTGTCTGAGAGTTTGTTTTTTTTTTCTTTAGGGGAGCCTGGGTGGATCAGTCAGTTGGGTGTCTGCCTTCCTCTTGGGTCATTATCCTGGGGTCCTGGGATTAAGCCCTGCATTGAGCTCCTTACTTAGTCAGGAGCCTGCTTCTTCCTCTCCCTCTGCCTACTGCTCCCCCTACTTGTGCTCTCTATCTCTCAAATGAATGAATAAAATCTTTTTAAAATTTTTGTTTTAATTAAAAAACGATTTTTCTTTAATGCAACACTCAAACTTGATTGGAAATTCTGACCATGAAATTGTTGAAGTTAACTGGGCTATTGAGTATGGAATCAATATTCAAACTTCTTTGATACAAAATAACATTTGCCTGTGGTTACAGTTGGGTGTTTTTTTTTTTTTTTAAGATTTTATTTAATTATTTGAGAGAGAGAGAGAGCATGAGAGGAGAGAGGTCAGTGGGAGAAGCAGACTCCCTGCTGAGCAGGGAGCCCGATGTGGGACTCGATCCTGGGACTCCAGAATCATGACCTGAGCTGAAGGCAGTTGCCTAACCAACTGAGCCACCCAGGCGCCCCTACAGTTGGGTTTTAAGCTTTGCTTAAGCCACTGATCAGACTAGCCCAGGGTTTGACTGACTACCTTCCACACACCACATTTAGCCCATCACCTATTTCTTTGCATGCACAAAAGCAAAGTCGAATAATTGCCCTAAAAAACCATACAGCCTAAAGCCTAAAATACTTACTCTGGCCATTTGTGGAATGTGAGCTGACCTCTGAAGTGATCAATAGAAAACTGAATTGGGATACAACTGGATAAATGATGTTTCTCTTCTGTTAAGAATGTTCAGTTCATTCATTTACTTGAAAATATTTAGTGAGAATCTGGGCACCTGGGTGGCTCACTCAGTTAGCATCTGTCTTTGGCTCAGGTCATGATCCCAGCACCCTGGGATCCAGCCCTGCATCTGGCTCTTAGCTTAGTGGGGAGTCTGCTTCTCTCTCTTCCTCTGCTACTCCCCCTGCTTGTATGCTCTCTCTGTCTGTCAAATAAGTAAATAAAATCCTTAAAAAAAAATTTTTTTTTTACGGAATGTCTAGGATATGCCTTAACACTTCATAAGTCCTAGGGACAGAGCCATGGGGAGAACTGTCTCCATGAAGCTTATAGTCTAGTGGGAAGAGATAGACCAATATAAACACACAATATGGCACATGGAGACATGCCCTTTAAGGCAACATCAATAAGCATTGAAGGAAAAGGGGAGTAAGATGTGCTTTTGCAGTAGGGTGGTGGGAAAAAGTCTTGGGTAACATGACATTTAAGCAGAGACCACCAACCCCAAAATTAAGAAAGTGAGTCTTGCTTTCAGGTAAGAGAATTCCTAACAGAGGTAACAAAGATGAACAAAGAAATGAAAGAGATGAACAGAAATGAAATACTGTTTGGTGCATTTGAGGAAAAGCAAGAAAAGATCAATAGACTATATTTGGGTGAGCGATGGGAAAGGAAAAGGTGACGAATTTAGAGAGATAGCAGGTGCCAGAGCTAATAAAGAATTTGGATTTCATTCAGCGAAACGGAAGGCCAGTGAAAGGTTGTCTCTAAAGGAGTGAAATCATCTGATTCATGTTTAAGAGCAATCACTCTGGCTGTGGTGTGTAATGTTAGGGGGAAATGCAGAAGCCTCTGCTGGGTTTTGCCACAATAACAGGACCGCCCCCTGCCCCCCCACCCCTGCCCAGAATCTCAGTGGTTTAGAGTCACAAATAATTATTTCTCATTCAGATTAGATGTTAGCTGTTGCTCTGATTGATACTGTCTATATTGCATATGGGAAGAACAGCCCAATCTGGGATGTCACTGGGCTCATGCCAGAGGGGAAAGAGAAATGACAGAATCACATCATGGGGGACGGGGAGCAGGGGTGCCTGGGTGGCTCAGTCAGTTAAGTGGCTGCCTTCAACTCAGGTCATGATCCAAGGGTCCTGGGATCAAGTTGCTGGGTCTCTGTCGAATAAATAAATAAAATCTTCAAAAAAAAAAAAAAAAAAAAAACCAAAACTTAAAAAAAAAAAAAAAGAATCACAGGGAGGTTCTTAAAGACTCTGGGTTCAGTATGTCATTTTCACACATTTCAATGGCCCAAACAAAGGACATGGCCATGTCAGTTGTCAGCAGATTGCACAGGAAGGGGTGGTGAGTATGTGGAAACAATGATGACATCTACAAAAGCAGTTACTGTACAGGTTTTGGGGTCAGGATGTTACAGGTAGACATGCTGAGATGTTATATTCTGGATAAATTTGGGGCTAGATTGCTGACGATCAAAAGATATGAGAGAAGTCAAGAATGGCTTTAATGTGTTTTGCATTTAGCTGATACAATAGGGCCAAATTTATGAAATCAATAAAATCCAGTTCCTTTTTATTCACACCTAACACCACTTTCTGTGTGATATCTATTTGCAGTTATTTTGAGGGCTTTGATCTTTGGTCGTTAAGGTCATTAGCTGCCTGTTACTGCAGAGGTTAAGATCATGAACTCTAGAGTCAGGTAAATTTCCCTGGAGTTTCTTCGATTCTCCTCTTTGTGACCTTGGGCAAATTGGTTGATATCTCTGAGCCTCCATTTTATAATTTGGGCTGGAGGATAATGTTTTCCTTAGAGAATGTTTATAGCATGAGTTAAAATAGGTGTCTGGAATGCTCATTTAATGGTAGCTCTTGTTTATATTATTAAGAGTCTAAGAGGGAAGGTTTCAGGTGAGTGGGGAGGGAGGCACCAGCACGGGAAGAAACCTGAGTTGATTTAAGAATCTATTTCATCATGAGATGGATGGATCCTTTACTTTTTCTCCCTGGGTCCTCACAACAGGCTTGTGGAAGGAGGCTTATCACCCTCACTTTACACATCAGCAAGCCAATGCTCAGAAGCATTGAGTGATTTCTCCCAAGGTCACACAGTTTGTAAAGCTAGGAAGTTAGGATTCAAATGCACGCCTGTTTGAATCTGAAGCTTGTCCTCAAATAAATCAAGAATTTCAAGTCTTAGTGTTGCTTGCTATTAGAGTACATTTATTTTTGATGGCATCAACTATCATAAAAGTTAAACTGATAATGCACGAAAGGCAATCTGTGAATTCACTTCTAAGAAACAGAGTGGATCTTTTGCTCTGTGCAGGCAAATCCTTCTCAGAGGATATATGCAAATGTAGTACAGAATTAGAAAGCCTTATTTATACTCTGGGGCCGGGGGAAATAGCTTTCTCACATAGATAAAAAGAAAGCAATGCATTGTTTAAGGAAGATAGAGAAGATAGTGGAAAAGTCTCAGGCACAAGGAATGAAAGTAGAAATCCCTACCTGAAAAGAATAAATGAAACTAAAAACCAAACATATGTGTATACTAGTTCAATAAGGAAAACATATTGAAAACCTGGTGCCCAAAGATGGTTGGACATATATTACTTTAGGTGGTCAAAGATGAAAAATAATTTAGAGAAATGCAGGAGACTATAAAAGTATTCACTTTCTCTAATTCAATAATTTCCCTTCTGAGAATTCATTCCCGGAAAGTAATTCAAAATACTGGGCAAAAAAAATGGAGATGTTCTTTGTAGAACTGTCTGAATGATAGCTCTTTAAATATGTCTGTCCAACAGTTGGGTTAGGGTTAAATCAATTATAATACAACTGCTCCTTAGAATTTTATACAGCTATTAAAGCCTATGACGTACACATTCTTTAAAGATACAGATTGAGGAATGAAGTACTAATACAGGTTACAACATGGCTGAAACTCAAAGGCATGTTAAATAAAAAAGGTGCTGGAACATAAAAGGCCACCTGTCCTATGATTCCGTTTATAGGAAATGTTTGGGATAGGCAAATCTAGGAAGACAGAAAGTAGATTAGTGGTTGCCTTGGGCAGGGTGCATGGGAGTGGTGTGGGGAAGGGGGAAATGGGAAGTGACTGCTAACGGGTACATGGTTTCTTCTGGGTGTGATGAAAATGTCCTAATTTAGATCGGGATGATGGTTGCACAGCTGTGAATATGCTAAGCACGGTCCAGTGGTGCAATTTAAATGGTCGCATTGTATCTCAGTAAGGTTACATCTCAATTACAATGTTCCAAAAAATATGAGTATTTACTATAATGAAAACCAAGTTGTAAAAATAAAAGAAAAACAAACTAGAAGTAAATATAACCACATCCCAACAGTGGTTTGGTTCAAAGGCTGAATGTATGAGTGAAAATGTATGCCTTCTCTCATCCAAATTTTTTCTAATGTGATTGGATTTCTTCTTTTATATATATGTAGCAAATAGAAGAATGATTGTCTTTCCCTCTCCACCAAACCAGTCTTCTTTCTTTCTACTTTGTTAAGTCAAGAATCAGAAAATTTAGGGGCATCTGGGTGGCTCAGTGACTGACTCTTGATTTCCCCTCAGGTCACGATTTCAGGGTCCTGGGATCAGCCCTTCATCGGGCTCTGCGCTCAGCAGGAGTCTGCTTCTCTTTCTCTCTCCTCCTTTCCCTCCACCCCTCCCCCCCAGCCCATGCTCTCTCTCTCTAAAATAAATAAATCTTTAAAAAAGTAGAAAGAAAAGAGAAGGAAAGAAAAGAAAAGAATCAGAAAATGTACAGACCAGCAGCTTGCACAACCCCTTCAGGTCACTTCAGGTCTTTCCCCACAATTCTATGAATGAAACAAGCAACCACGTTAATGGGTGTAACCCCAAAGGGAAACATATATACACGTTAGAATTCTGGTGTATTGAATATATGCGTGTTCTCGTTTTTAGGAAGTGATAGAAGCAATTGCTGAGTGTGCATTTAAGACGTCACCTTTTCCAATTCTGCTTTCATTTGAGAACCACGTAGATTCGTAAGTATTCCGCATGATCACTGGGGAGTCTTTTTCCCTGAAATGGGTATGTTTAATAATTGTGCACCAATTTAAGATTACTTGACATTATTAATGGTGTTCCTCATTGATGTTAAGTCTTAAGTGTCATGTTTTCATCACCATATGTTGGGATTCACTCCCTTAAACCTCATTAACATTACAATAATCCACTGGACTTGGGGAACCTAGTTTCAGGCCACAGGATTTTAAAATGAAGGACTCCTCTTTTTGCAACGTTGTGGAATAATACCGTATCTCTCTCCCAGTGGGCCACTTTTATAATCCTCCTTCAGTAGCCCCTCTATTGCATGCAAATTTGTAGTCCGTTTTGCCGCACAAAAATGGCCAATTCCGAGCACACTGAAGCTGGTGGAGGGAAAGCTCTAAATTCTGTCCTACTGTCTGGGTTTACACAGAACCCAGACCACC
The DNA here is from genome assembly GCF_002288905.1 of Enhydra lutris kenyoni. NCBI lineage: Eukaryota > Metazoa > Chordata > Mammalia > Carnivora > Mustelidae > Enhydra > Enhydra lutris. Next base: position 34,054,670 of record NW_019154090.1, read on the forward strand.
TCCTTTTCCCATTGGTTGCTCTTGTTTGTTAGTCTTTGTAAATATGATCCTATTTCAAAAATAGCCTGCCCTTATCGCTGAGCCACACAAAGAAAAGATACTTTGACTTAACTCTTTTATATTCATTTTATCACAAAATGCCAGAGTAAGACGCATTTACATCTAAAATACGGGCATTAGTTTACCCTATAGTTACTCAGTTTAAAGTGCTTCAAAATGAGAGTCTTCTCTACATGGACTCAAAATTCAAGAAACTAGAATTCTAGTCCATGGAATGAATGGCTGAAGACAGCGTAGTAGTGACCACCGTTACTCAAAAGAATATTTGTGATGCCCCCTCTCTCATTTCAATGATCCAAGCCAGATTTCTCAACTAAAAGCGAACAGCACCTGTGCTAATGTGGCTCAAGGTTCGTTTTTTTGTTTGTTTGTTTGTTTTTTAACCCTTCTTCTTACTGGAAGTCTTTCCCAGACCACTGATTGATTCCCTTTGTCCAACTAATTCGCAATACATGCTTCAATTTACTTATTCCTTAAGATTTCACTAAAATCTTGAAAGAAACACTTTGGTCATGAGCAAATTTCAGCCTGAGGAATTTCCAAGTGTTTAAATGTGATCATCGGTTATTGTGATCATGGAGAAGGGCTTTGTTTGCAAGGAACCAATTTTATAATTATCTGTATTTCCAGTTTGCCCTCAGGAAATCCATATTACATTTACGAGCTCGTGGTTCTGTTGCACTGGGAAACAGTCAGCCAAGGAATGATTTAATCATTTGGCAGATAGTTTTTCTAACACTTCTGAGGGGCAGTTCCAGAGAGAAGAATTGATTCTGTTTCATTGCTATCTCTCTTCAAACTAAAGGGAGTGTCTCTTGAGTTCCTGTATTTAATACCTCGTTTGCTGTGACCACCCTGGCTTGCACATGAGTGTTTTCCCATCTCTGCCTATCCATCTGTGATTGGGCTCTAACAGTCCTTTAACACCTTTCTTTCAGGCATTGTAGTTCCCAGACTTGTTGATGTATTATGTCCTTGTTCGAGAAATATCTCTAAATCTAGCACATTGATGGTCTTCAAGAAATGTCTCTATATAAATTAGACAAAACGGAAAGCTATAGTTCCACTGTTGTTTCCCACCTGCTCGTTGAGCTTTCCTATAAGGGAATCAGAGAGGTATCAACAACCACCACCACAAACATAGTAACAGCTAATATGTATTGAGTTTGTATCATGTGCCAAGCAGCCTTACCAGTGTAAGGCCATGTAACCTTACAGGTGTAAGCAGCCTTACAGGTGTAAGGTCATGTAACCAGAAACCCGGGGGCTCCTAAGAATAAATATTATTATGATAATCCCTGTCTCACAGATGATGAAACCGTGCCCCAAAGAGACTGAGTAATTTACCCAAAGCCAGGCAGCTAAAAGGTGACAGAGCTGGGATTCAAAATCTGGCTGGTCTGGCTTCAGAAATCACAGGTTTCACCAACACTTTCCCCACACCTAAGCAGAGCCTTCAGAATAATCAAATTAAGACAACCAGAGCCTCCGCAAAGCAACTGTAAATGTTCGCTTTTATGTGGCTTGTGATCCTTAACCACAGAACATTTTTTTGTGGTTTTCAACACCAAACACACAGAGGGCCAAAACAGGGCGTGAAAACCAAACCTTGCCTTGTACACAAGAGCAAAAAAGACAGTACCGTGATACTGTCCTTCCTGGTTTAAAAATTTCGCTCTTAAAGGTTTCTTAATAATTCATAAGTCATAAGAGAAAACCGGAAAACAACTTTTCCAGGATGCCCAGATATTTACCCCAAACCATGGAGATTAAGTCGATGGCAGTAAAATTGTAAGATAGTGAGGTCTGTTGTGGAGGAAAGCTGTTTGTTTCATGTTTCCATGATCCTTGAGCCTCGCATGTCAAAATCGCTCAGCTTCAATCCTCTCCTGGGGGGATTATCACACATCCGAAGAAAATTCATAAGCTTTTTGCTTTTGCTGGTAAAACCCTGTGTTTGACTCATGGGCCAGCTCACCTCGTTGCAGAACCCGGTGCAGACATCATTCTTCACTCGCAGCCCTCTTTCCCACTAAACCCAGAAATATACCTCAGAATCCTTCGCAACACAGTGTCCAGGAGAACACCCCCACCCCGAAATAATCCGCCACCTATCTGCCATCTCTAGTGGACCATTTTATCCCCCCGTGTCCTCTGTCTACAAAATGTCAGATTCAGAAGTGTGGCTCAGGCTCCTTTGAGCCGCACCTCCAAAACAAACTCACGTTGGAAGAAAGGAAGAAATCCACTGGATTTTTCTGGTTTTCCCCTCCAAGTACTTGAAATTACCCATCTCTGTACGAACAACAAAGGGAGATCTGCCATTAGCTGCTGGCAGCTCATTTTCTCCCCACCCCCCACCCCCGCCCTGTGATCCGCCAGATTCCCATAAAATGTAGATCCCTGAGCCTCACTCCCATACCCCATTTTGAATGTATAGAAATGAGACTTTGAAATCTTTAAAAAAAAAAAAAAAAAAAGCCCTAGCTAACTCTGATGCTTCACCTAATTTGTGAGCTAGCATTTTCATTAAAAGCATTCTACACAAAGTCAAGAAAGTAACCCCTAGCTCTGGTTCAGCCACAGGTAATGTGAGATTTGGGACAAAGTCCTTAATTTCCAGGGGTTATAGCTCCCTCCGCTATGAAGAAGGAGGTTGGTTTAGTGCAATGGGGAGGATTTACACCATCATGTTTTGTGAGGCACAGTCCTTGGTCGGAAAATTGGTCTCTGGGCCTGGAGCCTCTACTTGAAGGGTATGTGACTATGTCCAGATGTGCCCACTGTGGCCTGAAGCTCAAAACGTATTTGTGAGTATTTCCTGTCATTTCTTCTCTGCTGTAGCTGATGTGGGTGCCCTGAGTGCCTCAGGATGTTTTTGTTTTTTTTTTTCTTGCTAACTGCAGGGTGAATGTCTTTCATTTCTGCAGGTCTGACCTACAGAGTTGCTTTGTTTTCCTCCGACTTTGTTCACTGTGCTCTCTGCTCTGATTCAGTTCCCTGCCTGGTGTGTGTGTGTGTGTGTGTGTGTGTGTGTGTGTGTGTGTGTGTGTGTCCCTGTGTGTGTGTGTAGAACAGCCTGATTACCAAGTAGCCCATTTTACTTTTCTTGAAAACTCCCCTGTGTTCTCTTCGCCGCAGTTGATTTTGAGGCAAATTTGAAAACGTCCGATCAAGTCCCTTTTCTTCAATCGATCCGTGGCCCAGCAGCACCTGCCTCATTGACAAGCTTGGTAGAAACACTTGAGTCGAGTCAGCTGGCTGGCTCGGTTGATAGAGCCTGTGACGCTTGACCCCGGGGTCGTGAGTTCGAGCCCCATATTTTGAGTAGAGTTTACTAAAAAAAAAAAGAGAGAGAGAAAGAGAAAAGAAAGGAAGAAATGCAGAATCTCAGGCCCCAGGCTGATGCTGCCTAAGAATTATCATTTTCTTAAGACCCCAGGTAATTCTGATGAAGTGTCAGAGCTTGCGTTAAACCCTGTGGCCCGCTAGCTATACCGTCATCAGAGCAGCCTGCCAGCTCGGCAGCCTGCCTGCATTGTTCCGAATGCAGGTTCCAGGGTTCCTCTCCCAATTCAGTGAATCAAGACCTCGCCCTCAGCCCTACTGCCTGCAGCCCTAACAGCCCAGGTGATTCTTTAGTAGAATCAGGCAAGATTTTTGCTCCAGCAAAATCTTTCTTTGGCCCTGGTTTGGGGACAACCTGATGAAGGATAGGGGCCTCTACCGGTCACCTGCTTAGGGACACCTGGAGCATCACTTCAGAATCCCTCCACTGGTGTGAACATGGCTCCGCTCAAAATCCTGAAAACAGGGAATTGGGGTGAAACTCTCTACTCCAGGTGTCTGATCAAAGGAACCTGGGGCTCCCAAGTTCCAACACTCAAGGAAAATGTCATCTCCTTCAGCACCTGCTGACTTATTTTAATCTATCACAACGGTTCTCAAACTTGAGCGTGCATCAGAATCATCTAGAGGGTTTGTGAAGACCTCTGCACCCTGCTTCTCTGGAGAGTTTGACTCAGAATCTGCATTGGAAGCCTTGAGTCTGCATTTCTGGCCAGCCCTGGGCGCTATTGATGCTACTGCTCCGTGGACCCCACTTGGAGTAGCAAAGCTCTGTGACACTGAGTGGCATCTTTCTGTGAAAGTAAAATGAAGGGTTTGGACAATTTCTCCAATGCAGCCTGGACCGTGTTGGCCGGACACAGGTGGACTTGTCTCAGCCACAGCTGCAGAGCCGTTCGCCTTATCTGAGCCCCCGAGATGGCTGTTTTTTGAGCAACAGTGTCTGAACAGAGGATGCCCAGGGCAGTTCTGACAGATCAGCTACCTCTCTATTTGCTCTCCAACTTCTACTGCATTGTCCTTAAACAACCACCCCCCCAGGCTTTTCAGGATCAGTTCTCTGGGTGGCAGGTTCTCTCCTCTCCCTGATCCTGGTGAGGAGGAATCTGAGGGCTGCATCAGCCATGCAGTAAAATCTCCTGTGGGTCAAGGAAGGACAACGAGAAAGTGGGAGGTCATTCTGCAGGGTTTCGCAAGTGCTCGAATCTCTTCTTTGCCTCTCCCTGAAGTTCCAACAAAGCAGTGACTTCGGGTTTCCACCTGAACCCCAGAGAAGTCATTGGATCCCCCAAAATATATGCCTTTAAAAAAGGACATAAAAAATGGGTTTCCCTGTGGATCATTGCAATACGATTTGAATCCCCAGAGCACCCCCTTCCCAGGGGCGGCGGCGGGGGGACCAATCCATGATCCAGGCTTAATAGTTACAGAAGAGAGAAAGAAAATAAGAATCACATTTTATAATCAATGTGAATTGTAGTAAAGAAGGCTTTTTTATCACTCACTTATTCTTACTACAATCCCAGTTCTGCTAAAAATGTATTCACATTATAGCAGGCAGAGACAACTATTGGAAATCAAGTTTGACAGCCTGTAGATCACACTCACAGTTCATAAAACCCAATGGAATTGGATACATTTAAAATGATATTTAACATTCCACATGAATAAGAAAAAAAAATGTTATTGCTTTTTAAAAGGTCAAAGGAAGCAGGAATATTGAAAGATGCCAATGTTCCCTCGCATCAACTGGGTTTCTGTGTTAGCAAGTGCACACGTCATCCAGGCAAGCCGGTCCTAACCCTGGATCATCTTACATCTGCCCCACTCTTTGAACGGGTCAAAGGCATTTGCATCCATTATTCCACTTTATCTCGGCACCTTCTGTCCTTTTCCAAGAACAGTTATTATCTTCATTTTATAGATCCAAAGAAGTTGAGAGCCTGGAGCTCATCTCAGAAAAACCGGCAGTTCCAGGCTTTGTCTGTCAGACCAGATTCCTTCTGACCCTAGGCAGGCTGTCACCAGCTCTCCTGCCCTATTGTGCATGTAAAAGGTGCGGACACCTTTCCCCAACGCGCCTGCTGCTTTTATCTTTCCTCCAGGATCCCCTCCCAAGTAGACACACTTCTGCCTGACACCCTTCTGTGTTTTGAGATTCTTTGTCTGTGTGTCTGTGTGTGTGTGTCTCTCTGTCTCTCTCCCTCTCCCTTCCTCCCTCTCCTCTCCTCTCTCACTTCCTTAAAAACACTCCTCCGCAGCCTAGCTCTCTGCAGGTTAGACAAATCTCAACTGATTGTTCACCGTGAGTCCTGGATAAGTTCTGCCCCCAGAGTCTTACAACTGACTTAGAGTCAGGAAATTGAACAACAGGGATTGAGTCCATAATCCTGAGACATTCCAGAACCCAGTGACTGGCAAATGACCTGCTGTGCTCCCCATCTGTGTCTGTGGAGGCCAGCTTTGGGAATAGCCTTAGTGTCTATCTGCTATGTGGTAATCAAATTCGCAGAAGTCAGAATAATAAACCAGTGGTTTAGAATGAGAAATACGAATCCTGAAGGGTAAGATGGGGGAATCACCTCTTTCTATAATTAATAGTATGTAGTAATCCTGACCAAACTCTTGAAATAATCCTCCTCGTTTGCTTTCTTTCTCTGTCATTCCCCTTAGCCCAAAGCAGCAAGCCAAGATGGCGGAGTATTGCCGACTGATCTTTGGAGATGCTCTTCTCATGGAACCACTGGAAAAATACCCAGTAAGCAAGTTTACCCCTGAAGAAATATCCATATTCATGACTGGAGTTTTGGGTGCTGGTGGGGCAGAGGTGGGATGGGGGGGACGACTTCCTTACATCCTTTCCATGTTTCTGTTGCTCAGTGAGATTGATTCAGTTGATAATGAAGTCTGACCAGGAGGAAACTGGCAGTGTGCCTGCGGAGGGTTGGAGACATGGCCGTGTCCTCTTCCTGTACTCCCCATCTTCCCCTTCTCCCTCTGACAGACGTGCCTGGCAGGACCACAGAATTCCAGCAGTCACAATCAGTCGTGGAAATATTCCGGGCACACGGGGCTCTGATCACAAACCAGGAACCTCATCACATCCTTTGAGAGAGATGTTTCAGCAAAGCGGGATGTGGCAGCTGGCACCATGACATCCCCACCTGGCCTTGCGTCCCCTCCTCACATCCTTGCATATGCCTGTTCTGGAACTCAGGCCTCCTCTTGGCCTGACAGCATTCCTGCTTTGGGAAGGAACACAGTAGGAATATCTCACAGTCGTCTCTTCCCTCCTGAACCCTTTTTCCTAGTCTCCACACATTATCACATGGTTTCATACCAATTCTCAGACTCCTTGCAAGCAAAGCATAAAGGACCAGTGTAGGAGAGTTCACTGAACTTTCTAAAAATAACCCATCTGGCGACTTGCACACATGCTCTCTGATACAATATCTAACAACCCTCTCATGGGAAATTGATTTTCTCATTAGCCGTGCAAGCTTGAAACACAAGAAACAAGCCTTGCAAATAAGGGTAGCTTGAATCTCGGGGCTGCAAGGAAATGTGAAGCCACCAGTCCACTTCCGCTGATGACAAGGACATGTGCTGCTTAGCTCCCGAGTTCCATGGCAGGAGTCGGGGGGGGGGGGGGGGGGGGGGGGGGGTTGCTCTTTTTAAATGCATCTGAAGGGTTGATTCTACAAGCTTGCTTGGAAGCTCCTGTCTTTACCAGTCCTTCCTGGCAGACGCCGCACTAACTGGCTTCCCTCCTTTGAGAATCCAAGACAGGGCCTTCCTACCTATCCTAAATCAAAATGACTGGATTTATGGTCCACAGCCAACTCATGAACCTTTGGATTAGCAAATCTCCCAATATGTTTCGATGCTCTTATTCATGGGGATTTCGTTGTGGAAAAAAATAAGAGCTCGGTCATTAAAATACGCCTTTTATGTGAAAAATTAACCACAAAGCAGCTAGACACAACACAGTTTACTGGACTGGACTGAAGGCAGTAATGAATAATCTAGAAGCTCTTATTGTCCAACACCATCCCAGGGCTTTGGGGAAGGAGGCTGCAAGAAAGGGGCAATATTTTTTTTTTTAAGATTTTATTTTTAAGTCCTCTCTACACCCAACACAGCCCTCAGACTCACCACCCTGAGATCAAGAGTTGCACATTCTGCCAACTGAGCCAGCCAGGGTGATCCTAAAAGGGCAATATTTTTACAGAAGGTGCTTTTCTTTTCCATTAGCTGGAATCTGGAGTTCCTCTTCCAAGCCCTATGGATTTAATGTACAAAATTTTGGTGAAAAATAAGAAGAAATCACACAAGTCGTCGGAAGGAAGTGGCAAAAAGAAGCTCTCGGAACAAGCGTCCAACACGTACAGTGACTCCTCCAGCATGTTCGAGCCCTCGTCTCCCGGAGCCGGTGAGGGATTGGCGGGTTCTTGTTCCTTATTATGCATGGGTTTCAGAATGGCTGCCCTAACTTAACTTCGAAGGACTTTGAACATTCCTATTTGGACACTCTTTAAAACTGTTGGATTTCTATTTCTGCTACCAACTGGGTAGCTTCGAGCTATCTGCAAAGTCCCTCTCACCATATAGTCATGGGACACAGGACAGAGTCCCAGGACATGGTCATTTGGGGGAGCCATGATTCCGTCAAGCACACTGGCCAAATAATCTTCCAAGTGACCACATGATTTTAAGCTTCTCAAGGGCCCATGATTCTTTAACATTCACTCGGCTCTGGGCACAAAGATGTTCACCAGATGTATTCTCATTGATGCTATGCTGAAGAGTTCTGGGTAATTCCACTTATCCATATTTTCTAGATCTCTTTTAAAATGTAAAAAGGTAAAGGTACTAGAATTATATGTCAAAGCTCCTAGGCAATGCTTAATATCATTGATTTTCCTTTTAGATTGAAGTTGAAATAGATTTTTTTTTTGTGGCTGATGAAGAAAGAATTCCAAGTGGTCATCCCATTTCCTTTGAATTACTTGTCATTGAGTCTGATTTCTCTTTTAGCTTTAATCAGAATCTCGGCAGTCTGAAAAGGGCATTAGGAAGCTCTCCCAATTAGAGGGTGAGGAAGGGGAGGAAGCTTGAAGCTTGAATCTAGGAAGTTTTTCAATGAAAAGCTTAACTATCATTGGAATGATCACTTTGCTAAACTGGCAGTATTTACACAACCAGAACCTATGCATACCCTCTGCCCCAGGGAGTCCTTTCCTAGGCATATACCGGACAGAAATGTGTATAGACAGTCATCAAGAGAGATGCAAGGAATTGCTTAACATAGCGCTACTCACAACAGCCCCAAACTGGAAACTAACCAAATGTCATCGACAGATAAAGAAGTTGTAGGGTATTCACACTGTGAAATAATGTGCGGCATTAACAATCTACCTTTGCACACAAGAATAGGGCTGCATCTCAGATGCATAATGTGGAGTGAAAGAAATCAGATACAAAAAAGTATCCACCATATTTCCATTCATATAAAGTACAAAAACAGGCAGAAGGATCCTATAGCAGTTAGAAGTCAGGAAATGGTGACCCTTGAAGAAGTGGTAGAGACACTGGTTTTATTTTGTTTCTTGCTCTTGGTAACAGTTACTAAGGTTTGTGTAGTCCTCGCGAATTCACACTCTATGCATGTACAAGTATGTATACTTCTCTGTATAACTATCATACATCAATTTAAAAATTTGGGAATAATTTTTTAAATTAAAATATAAACTCTAGGGGCACCTGGGTGGCTCAGTGGGTTAGGCCTCTGCCTTCGGCTCAGGTCATGATCCCAGGGTCCTGGGATCGAGTTCCACATCAGGTTCTCTGCTCGGCGGGGAGCCTGCTTCCTCCTCTCTCTCTGCCTGCCTCTCAGCCTACCTGTGATCTCTGTCAAATAAATAGATAAAATCTTTAAAAAATAAAAAAAATAAAAAATAAATAAACTCTAGGGCAATGGCGGCAGGGGGGGGTAGGTTGACCAAGACACTGATTTATCTTTTTTTTTTTTTTTTAATTTTTCCATCTCAATGGCCAATATCTTTTACAGGTTAGATAAAAATCTGTATCAACAGATATTATACAATTCTTTGAAAGGTTTTATGGGAGGATAGTTTTTGAATGTATATTTCTTTTTTTTTTCTTAAAGATTTTTATTTATTTATTTGATAGAGAGATCACAAGTAGGCAGAGAGGCAGGTAGAGAGAGGGGGAAGCAGGCTCCCTGCTGAGCAGAGAGCCGGATGCGGGGCTCGATCCCAGGACCCCAAGATCATGCCCAAGCTGAAGGCAGAAGCTTAACCCACTGAGCCACCCAGGTGCCCCTTGAATGTGTATATCAAACATTATTACCCATTTCTGATTCTCTTCTCAAAAACAATTTTGTTCCCAATATGAATGTTCTTTTTGAAGATTTGGGGCCATTGTTGTTAAGAGGCTACATATTTCCTAGCACAGTTCTTGAACCTCTTGAATCTAGGGAAGAAAGCAGATCTTCCTTTGCATGGAGAAACTTGTTTTTCTGTGTGTGTTCCCACTGCCAGTTCCGTCTCTCTTATTAACTGGATGTAAAACACAAATAAGATTTTTACAGGCAGTGGGGATTATTGCTTAATACAGAGAAAGATCGGCAATCTGTTTGTGGTTCAGTAGATTTCCTAAGCTAGCCCCATGGTCTGTTGTGCAATCTTTCTTTCAACGGAAAATTTTGGACATTGGAATATGTAGGTAGGCTCTTGAATAATGAGTGCTGTTAATTTACCATTTGGTTTGTAGATAGTAATGGGAACTCAAGTAACTTGAAAAACATGCAATGGTTCTTATTTCAGAACTAGTTTGTTTATCATGGCCCGTCAGTCAGGTGCCTCTCCCAAGATCAGCCCTTTGCCAGTATAGTTGTCTTAAAGAACTAGGATAGAGTAGATTTTTTTATGGTGCAAGGTTTTAGGGTCTTAAGGTGGCTCCAGGGTCCCTCCAAAGACCAGGGCTCTCCTCATATTGTAAGGGAAGACAACTTTCCTTCTTTCCCCCATAACCAAAGAATGACTGGATAGAATATTTGAAATGCCCAGTGTGTTGTTAGTCCCGTGAAGCATTGTGTAAATGGTTTTGCCAAACAGTTTTAAATTACTCTATAGAAAGAATACCCTCTCTAACTAAAAAGTAAAAACTGGTTAAAAGATCTTGCAGCAACACATTTGATTATTAAAAAAAACTTGAGGGGGGTGCCTGGGTGGCTCAGTGGGTTAAGCCTCTGCCTTGGGCTCAGGTCATGATCCCAAGGTGCTGGGATCGAGTCCCGCATCGGGCTCTCTGCTCAGCAGGGAACCTGCTTCCTCCTCTGCCTGCTTCTCTGCCTACTTGTGATCTCTGTCTGTCAAATAAATAAATAAAATCTTTAAAAAAAAAAAAATTGAGGGCCAACTTCCTAAAAGAACATGTCTCTATATACATGTGTTTTCTATCCAAAATATAATGGATTCATCTTATTAACTTAACACAATATCGGCATCATAAAGTGGCTGCAAGTGCTTTCTTTTAATAAACAAGCCATAAATAATGATTGGTTGGTCCCAGAAATCTTTTCCTTCTGAAGCTAGTTCATGAATACTTTGCTCACTGCTGTCATTCAGTAATTGATTGAACTTTGTCAGCCAAATGAAAACATTTATAAGCGTCTTTGAAGACATGTTGTGGACCCTGTGTCATTTATATAGATTAAACCAGGCGGTGAACTTCTGGAAGGTTTGATGGGGAGGTCCTTTCAAGTGCAAGTTGCCTCATTGTTGAGCCAATATTGCCACCTACTGGAATCCTTCTGTTACTGCCCCGTGTGAATGCCAGAAGGTAGTAATCAAATCAAATAATGCCTTCTGTAATATTTTACTTGAAACTCTTTTTACATAACTGATATTATTGGGTCTTACTGAGTCCCAGAGCATGGAAGAATTTAATACCTCATGCTAGTATGAATATTCAAAAGCAGAATCATCCACCAAATCTTCGGAGAGGAAAAAGAATCCATGGAAATGACTGTGTATCGGCTAAAGACGAGCTGAAGTATGTTGTGATTGAAGTAGATTTCCATGCATCATTATGTTAAGGGTTCGTGCATTTTATCCTGCTTTTTAAAACAGATATCGCCATTTTCTATGATAGGTGCATTGCCTACAGGATACTCGAATAAGCCTGTGGGCAAATCATAGATCGAGACAATACAGGGTTTGTGTAGTTAGGCATGCTGCCACAGCCCCCTCTTTTTGTCCTAGCTCATGTCCTTGACCCTCGCTGTGAGGTCCCATATGGCCTCAGAAAAGTGGCCACAAAGTCACTGAGCACTGGCTACGTATCACAAGGAAGAGTCAGTGTCCAGAAAAAGAGGGAAAAGTGGGAACAGGATGGATTATCCCTTTACAGATTATTAAGACCCTGAAAGACAATGTCATCTATCTAGGATGTGTGTACCATAGAAAGCTAACTGTAGGTGATGCCATATATTTTTTTAACTGATAAAAATGTCAAGCATTTTCAACAGAATGCTGGCATTTCAAATGGCATTCACAAATGAAACTTGGGGAAAAAAATCCATATTCAAAATCTCAGTCTAATTCTCTATATAACTAATAAAATTTAACTATCTGAAGGAATAACTTTAAAACCATAAGAGGTCAATATCCAAGGACATTTTTGGCAATGTAACTGTTAGTATATGCTTCAAATCTTCAAAACTGTTACCTCATGATCTGTTATTAAAATTTGACAGGGGAAGCTGACACTGAGAGTGACGACGACGACGATGATGATGACTGTAAAAAATCTTCAATGGATGAGGTAGGTATCCAGGGACTGACTGGTCACAGAGGCTCTTCTAACGCGCATCCAGGTGGCTCCATCTAGATACAGTTCCTGGTCACCTTCTGCCATCTAGTGGTCAAAGGAGTCATAGTTCGCTGTAAAACTTTTTTTGGCTACCCAGTTGGAAAATGAAAATGCATCCCGGGGTCACTAAAGGAGTAAGCATGGCATTGAGCAAAACTCTTTGTAATGAACAATGCTACTGAGACTGTCTTCCATCGAATGGGGCATCTAGAGGGTGAATTCAAAACTCATGACATCCAACCACCCGCTTCGATTAAATGGATTGTCAAATGACCCCAAATCCCGAGAAGACACGGGATTTGGGAGAAATGTCCAGAAACGTGACATGCATTCCATTATTGTAATTTTGGAACCGCTAGAGATCCTTATTGATGTAAGCTTGAACATTCCAAAGAACCTCGTCAGATCAGAGATAGTCATTACCCAGAATCTAGAAGTGAATCTGGGATTGGCCAATCGGAATTTTAAAATTTGTTATAGCAAGAGTCTTGGTCAAAAAGTTTACCCTGAATCTGCTTTCAGATATATTGGAAAGTATCTGTCTCAAGAATAAATAATGAATAATAAACTATTCTTACAGGATGTTCTTCCTCTGGTACTTATTCCTTTTCATGTAGTCTAAAGTTTTGATTAAATATGTTCCTCTGCTAAATTTCAAGATAATGTCAAGGAGGAAAACTATTAATATGCCTGGTAGAGTAGGTCTGCCCGATAATTATTTTAGTCACACATAAGTTTTATCACTGATTCTTGATCATTTAAAATTGTTTTACTAATTGGATGGTTCATTTGCAAATGAATATTTCCCAATTAACATTTAACCTAAATATTGCTACAGGAGTTTTAAAAAGAAATTGTGTCTGCATGCATGCTGTCTTCTGAAGATGGGAGAAAATATTAGCTCTGTCTACAGAGGTCTGTCCATGCCAATACTGCAATATGGCTTTTCTCTTTCATTTAAAACTTTATCAGAGTGATCCATAATAGCTAATAAGAGCTAAAATAACGTGAGGTTTTACTATGGGCCAGGTTCTGTTCTGAGCTCTTTCACATCAACTAACTCATTTAATAATCCCCACAACTCTGGAAGCTATTGGAACTGGTTTTATTCTAATTTAACGGGTGAGAAAACTGAGGCACAGAGCAATTAAGTAATTTGCCCAAGATTGCACAGCTTCTAAGTGGTGGGCTTAGGGTTTGAAATTAGGCAATCTGGTTCCAGAATATGAGCTACTAACCTGAACGAACATTTGTAAAGAAAAGCAATAGCTGTTCACCCACCCCAACCTATTTCCACAGGGCAATTTTTTAAAAAAATCCTTTTTGGGGGGGGGGGTGGGAGGAGTTCACTGGCAGTCACTTCGTACTAATTTTCAACTCATACAGTGACTTCCTGATTTCTTGATGTATTAACCTTAGACATCAGCTAAGGAATTTATGCTGTGACAGGTGAAATAGGGCTCAGTGCTTCTCAGATTGTAATTTGTGTCTGAATCACCTTAGTAAATTGCAGATTCTGTTTCCAGAGGCCAGTGGCCACAGGGGGCTGAGAAGTTCCATCTCTAACAAATTCTCAGGAATGCTGATGCTGCAGGTCCCAGAGCACACTGGGACCTGCCCCTATGAGCAAATTTTCTCCTGTGATGAACTTTCTATTGGCAATAACCATTTTCAGAAGAAGCGGAGTGATGTTCTGTCTTGTGGGTCCCTTCACCACTGCCCTGGGAAACATAACCCTTGGTAATGTAATGCTGACTCTGGGAATGTTATTTTTAATTCTGCTTCCAGGGGACTGCCGGGAGTGAGGCCATGGCCACCGAAGAGATGTCTAACCTGGTGAACTACATTCAGCCAGTCAAGTTTGAGTCATTTGAAATTTCAAAAAGTAAGTTTTCCCTGGAGAAGAACCCCTAATGGAGTATAGAGTGAGTATCTTCTCAATACAAGGTAGTTAGAACAAAGAATGTTACCCTTTATAGAACTCTTCTAGAAAGTCTTGAATACCTGCCTGGGCTGACCATCAAAACCACGTGGGAAGATATTCCATGATGTTTCTTAGTAGGGCTGTAGACCATCATGGTTATCTGGAAGATACTAGAGTACAGCTAATTGAGAGTCTCAACAACATAATGGGCTCCTTCCATTAAATAAGGGGCAGGATTGGAATAAACTATTTACCCATTCCCCAGCAGGGGAGCAGCCAGAGAGGTGGTGAGCCCTAAGGACTAGAATGGAACACAGTCCCTCAGTTCACGCACATTCCGTTTGTCCGGCCTGTTTGAGAACATTAACGTCACATCATTTTGTGTTCTTCTTTCATCCAATACACATTCATACTGGATACAAAGAAAGAAATAGCATCTTTCCTCTACCTAAAGAAAAGAGCCCTTTTATGAAATTGTTCTTTTTTTGATGAAATGTAAGATGCTATCAGGTGAAGAGAATCCTTGGGACATTTTAGCTGCTTTTATGAGTGTGCTCGTAAAGGCTGAATTTTTGCTTAAATATAGCAGCCTCTGATAAAGCATAGTTTTATATTTACATTAAAATCTAAGCTTCTACCTAACATACCTATGTGTAAGTGTATAATTTCTCCCGAAGAGCCTTAACTTAGTGGTATTTAGTATCTAGATCTCTACAATGAGGAATTAACTTCCAGTACAGTTTATATATAAATATTTCAAATTTTTCTTTGGTTTTTTAAAATTTTTTATTTTTTTTAATTAGCATATAATGTATTATTAGCCCCAGTGGTACATGTCTGTGAATCGCCAGGTGATTTTTTTTTTTTTTTTTAAGTACTGATGCATCTTACGACAAGTTGTTTGGTTTGAAACATCCTAAAAAAGTAGTTATTTTTATATTTCTCTAACATCCATTGGCTGTTACGAGTTTTCCTGATTCATGAGTCGAAAGCTCCTAGTCAAGTAGCCAAGTTGAAAAGGGACTGATGCATTGACATCCTTTAGAAATCTGGTAACAGCAGCACAAGCCGAAGGTTGACCAACAAGCACTTTTCTCCTTGAGTTTTCTGTCATTTTATCACTTTTGTAAAAAGAACACCGCACATACGTTACAAAAACACCTACTAAATGGACAGAATCTTAATTAGCAGTCTTGCTTAAATAACTAGTCATATGAAAATAGGTTTCTGATGGCCCCAAATAAGAGAAGTAAGGGTTTCCCCGAGAGCTGATTAAACTGGGGGAAGATAAGACGATGGATAAAAGCATCTAGGAATGACTTAGGAAGAAAAATGAGGCTTTAAATTGGGCATCAAAGAGGGAAAAATACCTCAAAGGTAATCTTTAAAAAAAAAAAAAAAACAAAAAACTGAGAGCTAGGGGCACCTGGATGGCTCAGTAGTTTAAGGGCCTAAGCATCTGCCTTTGGCTGAGGTCATGATCTGGGAGTCCCAGGATGGAGCCCTGTGTCAGGGTCCCTGCCCAGCAGGGTGTCTGCTTCTCCCTTTCCCTCTGTTCCTCCCCTTCTTATGCTCTCTCTCTCCTGCTCACTCTCTCTCAGAAAGAAAGAAAGAAATCTTTAAAAAAAAATTTCTTTTTAAATAAATAAAGCTGGGAGCTGTCAGGGTGCCTGGCTGGCTCAGTCAGTTGAACG
Organism: Enhydra lutris kenyoni; assembly: GCF_002288905.1. Classification (NCBI taxonomy): domain Eukaryota; kingdom Metazoa; phylum Chordata; class Mammalia; order Carnivora; family Mustelidae; genus Enhydra; species Enhydra lutris. The sequence goes on from NW_019154090.1 coordinate 34,070,594, forward strand.
GTCAGACTTGGTTTCAGCTCAGGTCATGATCTCAGGGTCCTGGGATCCAGCCCCGCATCGGGCTCCATGCTCAGGAGAGTCTGCTTGAGATTCTCTCCTTCTACCCCTCCCCGCACTTGCCCACATGCTTTCTACCTCAAATAAATAAAATCTTTAAAAAATAATAATAATAATAATAAATTTTAAAAAGACCCTCAGAGTTTTCTAAGCTCCCTGAATGACACTTGCCACAGTACTATGTGGGACACTTTGGTTTTTGGCTGGGAAAAGAACAGAGAAGCTGTTGGACTCTTCTTAGTTTTACAGGCTAAGATGACTTTGTCTTGTTTCTTCCATTCTAACAGAAAGTTTGGATTCCACTTTCAAAACGTTGCTTCTGTATTCTACTGAGACCTCTAACACATTCATCTCTCCAGCCTCTCTTATCTAATCTGAAAACAAGGCCATCAGACTGGAAAATTTCCAAGGATCCTCTGCTTTGAAATACCCTGATCTTACTGTCACATTAGTTATGTGAACGGAAGGGGCACATACAAACTGAGCCAATGACAATGTGAGCATCAAAGAGAGTCAGAGATGCTAATCTGAATGGATTTAGAACAAAAGATTCCCCCAGGGCTCCTTTTCTTTTGACAAAACAGCTTTCATTTACCACATCTAAAATTCATTTCCCCACCCTAATGCAAGGCCAGAGGCATAGCTGACTCAGGTAGTAAGTATTAGAAGAGACAGCATCTTAAAAGACTCACCTTTGGGTGCAGGTAAATGGTTCACAGAAAGAAATACATTTACAAAGTAACGATGAGGATTCATTGCCCTGAACACGCGCCTACTTCTTACGTGTTATCATTATACCATTGTATTTTACTTCATCCTGTTTTTCTTGTCATTAACTCAGAAAGAAATAGAAGTTTCGAAATGTCTTCCTTCGTGGAAACCAAAGGCCTTGAGCAACTGACGAAGTCTCCCGTGGAATTTGTAGAGTATCCTTGATTTGACGAGTGACCGCTGCAAGGACCCAACTGAAGCCACGTGCCATTTGTTTGATTTTTGTTTCGAATAAGGTGAAAGATGCATGAAGTGGCTTCCTTCTGTCACGTGGGTGTGAGAAATGTTTCAGGTTTCCTGTGTGAGGCTGAGGGGGGTGTCCTCCCACTGGTCTGAGGTAAAGGAAGCTCAGGTTTCCAGGTGATTTTCACAGCATCAAGCCTTTTGTCATGTGACAACTTGCTTAATCCTTCTGAATTTCCTAATCTGTAAAACAGAACCCATGATACCAGCTTTATGGCTTGCCTTTTGGGTGAGGGACAACATGAGTAAAGCATGTGTATATACTTCATACATATGTAAGATAGAATATATGTAAAATGTTTACATATATATGTAAACTTGCTTCACACATCACATCCTTACATGTAATAAGTGTCTAATCAGAAAATAGTTGGGAGGATGTGATAAGACTATAAATATTGGGACGCCTAGCTAGCTCAGTCAAAGAAGCATGTGACCCTTGATCTTGGGCTCATGTGTTCGAGCCCCATGTTGGGTGTAGAGATTATTAAAAAAAAAACAACTTAAAAATAGAATATAAATATATATTACTAATAATGGCTTTGTCGATAGTCCTGACAACAAAAACTTTCCGTTTTTATCCATAAATCAAAAATTAAACAAGTCTGTACATTTTTTTCATGAAAGTAATTAGTAACTGCCTCAAACAGCCCAATTTCATGAAGCACATCCCAGAATAAATATAAGTCACCCTTCGAAGTCATCAACAACAGGAGAGGTAACATGTAAATTCCATAAACAGTCAGACTCTTAAGTATTGACGCTTAGATACAACCTCTAATAGCTGTGTTAACTCATTGAATCCTCACAACAGGCCTAGAATGTAGGGATTGTTCAATCTACTAAGTAAAGGAGGGAAACGGACACATAGATCAAGATAACTTGCTCTAGGTTCTACAGCCAGCAACTTCCGGAAATAAGGTTCAGACCCTTTTAGGCCTTATTCGCCTGCCCAGGCTCAACACCTTAGCTAACCTCCACCAAATTTGATAATAGGAAGAATCAGTCGTGTTTTAAAGACATAGCATTGTTTAACAGCTACGCGGTAGTCGAGAACAGAAGGCTCTCAGGATCAAAAACTGATGGTGGGAGGAACTCAAATACAAAACAAGGTGAAGGTCAAGCCTGGGTGGCTCAGTGGGTTAAGCCTCTGCCTTTGGCTGAGGTCACGATCCCAGCATCCTGGGGTGGAGTCCCGCCTCGGGCTCTCTGCTCAGCAGGGAGCCTGCTTCCCCACCAACCCCTGCCTGCTGCTCTGCCTACTTGTGATCTCTCTGTCAAATAAATAAATAATAAAATCTTAAAAAAAAAAAAAAAAAACAAGGTCAAAACCTTCTGTGTTATATTTACCTTGTTATCCATCATAGAGTACCACAATCTTGGCAAACGGCATGCTCAGAGAAGGCTAAAAAACGAGCAGAGAGCATTTCATAAATAGCCATGCAGTTCACGTGAGCCCATTCTGCCAAAGACAGTATCACGCTCTCACATGCTTAGACACGCTTGAGCTTCTTCGTGTGTCCTTTATCGTGAAGCCTGTCCTTAAAAATCTCCACAGAATCACACTGACGTGGACTCGGCCATTTTTGCTCCCCCATTAGTTTTTACCCACAAAGCTCTGCTAAGGTGATACAGTACATCTTTATTACAAAAGCACATTGATTCTGTGTGTTCAGGAAGTTTTTGACATTATTCACTGACTTGCCCAATGAGATCCTCACCAGTACTTCATTTTCCAATGGAGAAGGAAGGAAAGTGGCCTCTCAGTTAATAGTATTGCTGATCATCTTTATAACTGTATTCACTACTTAACATGATGGTCCAGATATAACAAAATGCAGCTTAGCAGGATATATCCAAAAGGAACCCGTGTGGATTCATCGAACTACATGCCTCAGCTCTTCTGGAATGCAGGTTGCCAAATGGTTGCCCTTAATTTTCAAACTGTGGGTAAGTCGTGCAGTAAAAGCCCATTTCCGTTCTGTTATAAAGCCACATTTCCAGGCGTGCGAAGAGAAGCAAGTTTCAGTGAAGGAAATATCACTACAAAAAAAAAGGTAACCTTTGAAAACGGAGAAACTGTCTTTAATTATTTCTAGTGGTTTTGCATTATTTTCAAAGAAAAATGTTTATGCTTTTTAAAGTAATATGTAGAGGGGCGCCTGGGTGGCTCAGTTGGTTAAATGTCTGCCTTCAGCTCAGGTCATGATCCTAGAGTCCCTGCATCAGTCTCCCTGCTCAACAGGGAGTCTGCTTCTCCTTCCCCCTACTCTTGCACTCTCACTCGCTCTCTCTTTCCCTCTCAAATGAATAAATACAATCTTTAAAATTTTAAAAAGTAATATGTATATATTGTAGAAAATTTGGAAAATTTAGGAAAGTATGAAGAAAAAAATAAAACTGCCAGGAACACTACCAATCAGAAAGACAACACGGTTAACTTGTTGGCTTTGTAATCTATAAGGTTTTTTGATTACATATATAGTCTTTTTTATTTAATTCCTTGTTTAAAAATGTGTGTGTGTGTGTATATATATGTATGTATTTATATATGTTTAAGTGCTATATAGAAACATGAATTTTAATAGCTATATATGAAGGAAATTCACTATCACTGGACATTAGGAATTCTTTTTCTACTGTAATGTTCAGGGAACATCTTGACTATAAATCATCAAATCTATGTCCTAATGTTCTTTTGGAAGAGTTCCTAAAATAGAATTACTCTGTTAAAAGATGTGAACATTTTAAAAACCTTCATGCAATATGCCAAATTGTCCAACAAAAATCTTGGTTATTTACCTGAAAAATACAAAAAACACTAACTCAGAGGGATACATGCAGCCTTATGTTTATAGCAGCATTATTTACAGTAGCCGAATTACGGACATAGTATCCATCAATAGATGAATGAATAAAGTATCCATCAATAGATGAATGGATAAAGAAGATGTGGTATATAGAGAGTATATAGATACAATGGAATATTATTCAACCCTAAAAAGAATGAAGTCTTGTCATTTGCAGCAAGATGGATGGAGGTGGAGAGTACAATGTTAAGTGAAATAAACCAGTCAGAGAGGGGTGCCTGGGTGGCTCAGTGGGTTAAGCCTCTGCCTTCGGCTCGGGTCATGATCTCAGGGTCCTGGGATTGAGCCCCTGCATTGGGCTCTCTGCTCAGCAGGGAGCCTGCTTCCTCCTCTTTCTCTCTGCCTGTCTCTCTGCCTACTTGTGATCTCTGTCAAATAAATAAATAAAATCTTAAAAAAGAAAGAAAGAAAGAAAGAAAGAAACCAGTCAGAGAAAGATGCCATATGATTTCACTCGTATGTGGAATTTAAGAAACAAAACCAATGAGCAACTAAAAGAGAGACAGAGAGAGACAAACCAAGAAACAGACTCAACTTTAGAAAGCAAACTGATGTCACCAGAGAGGAGGGTTGGGGGGGTTTTGAAATAGGTGATGGGCATTAAGAGGAAACTTATCATAATAAAAAAAAAATGATTTGAAAAAATCGGTACATTTGACAAGTCAAAAAAATATGTTGCACTGGATTTCTCCTCCATCGGCAGTGTATGATATGAAGTGTTACCTCTCATTTGAGATCTTGGTTAAGTATTACCATTGAATAATAATAATAATAGTATTCTGGACAAAATATTGTTGCTTTAATTTTATTTCTTTGATTATTATTGAGGTTGAGCATTTAAATATGTGTTTTGACCTTTACGTTTCTGCTCTTATGAAATGTGTATTTATGGACTATTATCAATGTTCCTATCCACTTATAATAGCACTTTGTATATAATGAGTATGTTGTCATATTTGGTGAAACAGATGAGACTGGGTTGATTAATGTTTTATTTTATGGAGTCTTGGTTTATTTTTATTATTACAGGCTCTCTACCCCAGGATTAGATCCGTAATTACTTGTTTCTCTCATGGCTACTTTTTTATTGCAATTTGACCCTTTCAACCACCCAAATTTAGTTGTTACATATAATCTCAGGAAGAGATCTGTCCTTTTTACACTAAACTGAAATTACAGTTTAATAGATGTAGCCTTTTCTGGTATGGTTAATTTGGGTCCATTTTCTTCCAGTTATACTCCTCTGCTAATAAGTTTGTCTGCCTTCCTGGGGCCAATAGCTCACTGTTATTATTGTAATGTTTAATAATATGCTCTAATACCCAGAAATGGAAATTCTCCTTCATGGCTATTAATTTTTAGTCATTTCTTGCCATTGCCAGTGGGACTCCTATTCCAAATGAATTTAATTTACTTATTATTATTTCCTTCTCCCCCACTGGGAAAGAAATGGGATTTTTAACAAAATCACATTAAATTTATATTAGTTTAATTGTTATAGTATGTTTCCCTCTCCTCACTGGAAAAAAAAAATACTTTGTTTAAAATCACATTAAATTTATAATTTGAGGAAATTTGAAGAAAACCAACACCTTTTAATTTTTAGTTTTCTTATCACAGAATGAATGTTTTTCTCTTCCCTCAAAAAGTTCTTACATTAGATCCTTCAGCAATATCACACGTCTTCATCTGAGGTGTACTTTCTTTAGATGAAAGCCTTTTTTCCTGAACATTATATTTTAACAAATTGTTTCTGGATATTGATATACGGATGTTTATTTTATGAATAAATATGTTTTATAATCATCCTCCCAAGCTCTCATAATAGCCCATTTTGCCAGTAGCTTCCATTGGGTTTTTCAGGTAGAAACACACTCACAACAGTTTAATCACCTCTATATGTTTTTTCCCTTCGTGGGGATTTGGACTGACTATTCTAGAATAGGATTAAATAATAGTATTAAAGGTGGGCAGTTTCTCTTCAACCTGACAGTAAGGGGAATTTCGCTGAGTAGATGTTGGCTATGACTGAGACAAATACTCATTCACACACTAAAGGAGTACAATAGTCCTTATTATTGTGGCTTCATTTTCCGTGGTTTCAGTTACCCACAGTCAACAGGGGTCTGGAAGCAGATGCTCTTCCTTCTGACTTACTGCCAAAAGGTCAAAAGTAGCTGAATGCTGTGTCAAAATGCCTACATCATTTACCTCACTTTGTCTCATCCTGTAGGCATTTTAACATCTCACATCCTCACAAAAAGAAGGATGAATGCAATAGAGTAAGAAAGATATCTTGAGAGACAGACCACATTCCTGTAACCTTTGTTACAGTATATTGTTATAATCATTCTATTTAGAAACATAGTATATGTAGCGTTAGGCACTATGTTTCAGACATCCACTGGGGGTCTTGGAACACATCTCCCATGGAGAAGTGGGAACTACTATATGTCCTGTCCTAACTAGGAATTTATGTTGACATTATTAAATGTAGATTTGACATCTGTTGGGATGACCATATTTTCATTTCTTCTTTTGTGAGTAAATAGATCCCCTAATATGTAATTGTCTTCTATTTCTGGGATTAATGCTACTTCCTAGTTGTGTGTTATTTTTCAGAACATACAACTTGCTATTGTAATTTTTTAGGCTTTTGGTGTTCATTTTTTCAAGTACGATAAGTCGGTCATTTTCTTATTTTAGTACCATGTCCAATTGTGGTATCAGAGTTATCATAGGTTAATAAATTGACAGATATTACAGTTACCATTGGTTAATAAATTCACTTATTTTACCTGCTCCAAAAAGGATTGGTGACGTGGAACTTTGATAATAATTGAAATAATTCTACGATCACCCCTTTATTGTCCACCTAAGCAGAGTTGAGTCCTGACTCAGACAATCTAGAACAGCCTCCCAGATTCCCTATGACTTTAAAATGTTTTTTAAAATACCTTACCAATTGTAATTAGTGTGGACATTCGTTTCATGCGCTGACTGAGCCTTAGGAAAACTTTGGCAATAAGTTTTGTCCGTTAGAAAGAAGTCAGTGCGTAATTAGGTGTAGGTGGTAAGTAACAAAAGAAATGCAAATTTTAAAAAGGAAATCCCTTCCTCGTATAAATTTTAAAAAAAGAATTCTAGTGTTCATGGTTGGTGAGGTGTGGGGAAGGCTCAGAAGCATGGATTAGAGGTTTAAAGTGGCATGAGCTTTCTGAAGGGCATTTTGGCAAGACTTACCAAAATGTATACATCTTCTTCCTGGAACACATCTTTTGACCTAGAAATGTCACTCCTAAGAATGCCATTAATGATGGCTTCAAAGATTTCACAACAGCGATATTCATCCAACCATTATATGTAATGAAGAATTTGTACAGCTGTTAGAATTAAAACAGACAAATATTTTGTGAAATAGACATCCTACATGTTCAAAACATATTTGAAGAAGAGAAATAAAATAAGATATACACCAACGAGTTGGCAGTGGCTTGTCTCTAGATTTGGAGATGACAGCTTGACTTTTTTTTTTTTCCTTATCTGTGTTTCCTACTTTTCTACAGTGAATAAATAGTTCTTTTTAAAAAGGGGAGTAAAAATGGACTGTAGTACAATCTTACTTTCTTGCTCTAAACACAACTATTGTCACAATAAGGGTTGTGTTTTTGATATTCAGACCTCGCTATGCAAATAAATATGGGGATGTACGAATACAATGGGAAAAGTGGCTACAGATTAAAACCAGAGTTCATGAGGAGACCTGACAAGCATTTTGATCCATTCACCGAAGGCATCGTGGATGGGATAGTGGCCAACACTTTATCTGTTAAGGTATGTACTTCTCTGTTATAAAACTGTCCCCAACAAAAGTCTCAAACACTAGCTATTTTGCGTAAAGAAGTAGTTTAATCATTAAAAATTTAGAGCTAGCAATATCTCCACCTCCTGTATGCATTTTTCCTTTAAGGACTAAATCTGAATGAAAATTTTGGAAGCCACATGCATGAAATGAAGGGGCTAAGCCCTATGCTTTAATAGGATAAAAATTAAACCCTGAATCAATAAACCAAGTTGGTGAGAGTCACCATGGTTGGTCCTTTCTTTTGGTACAAATATCAGCGACCCATGTTGGAAAAATCTTCTGGTCTTGTTTTTCTCCATTAGTTCTAGCAAAATAGCCACCGTGAGCAAAACTGGAGAAAAAAAGGTATTCTCTCAGTAAATTATTAAATATTGAATAAAAGCTCACAAGTTACCTCTTTAAAAATCTATCAGAGGATTCAGGGACTTAAAACACAGAGTAATGATACTAAGTAAAATAATTGCTTCATTAAACATACATCTGACTCTAAAATATTAATTCACAATTATTTCTGCAGTCTTTGAAATTAATGTTACCTCAGATAAAACTTTTTTTTAGCTGTAAGAAAATATTTTGTACTGTGCATGAAAAATCATTTTATAAGGAGATTTTTACATGAATTCTATAGCCTCTTGTTTGTTGTGGCCATTTCAGTTACAATGTCTTTAAAGTTGCCTTTACTGGATAACTGTGGAATTAAGAAACTTTATTTTTTATTGGATATAAACGCAATTTTCAGACTGACCTTAAGCGAAAGGCATATGAAAACCTATGTAAAAAAAAATAATAATAATAACAGTTCCGCTAATTTCTGTCTACCCTAAGCTGGTTGAATCCATTTTTTATTTAAAATTTATGTCCCTTGACACCAAAGGTTAAAAATTTCAGTGAAGTGTCTCAAAATTATACCCTTTGAAATTATTTCATGCCATGTATCTGAAGAGTGGAGTTGGCAGAATTAGAGCTTAGAGATTATGTTTATTTTAGGAAATTCTTTTCAACAAAGGATGTTTCATTCCTGCCGAGTTTGATTAAGATAAACCCTTAAGCATGATACACCAACAAAGTGCTATTTTTAGAACCCTTGTCAGTTGTTGTTACAGTTGGATCAAACTAATAATTTTGTTTTTGTCTGCCAGGTCATCTTGTTTTATGCACATTTGCTTGCTTATTGATTTATTTATTTTTTAAATCAGGGCTCCTGAGTGGCTCAGTCTTTTAAGTGTCCGACTCTAGGTTTGGGCTCAAGTCATGATCTCAGGGTCGTGAGATCGAGCCCCAAGTCGGGCTCCATGCTCATCGGGGAGTCTGCATGTCCCTTTCCCTCTGCTCCTCCTTGCACTCTCTCTCTCAAACAAATAAATAAATAACCTTTTAAAATATTATTTTAAAAATTCTACGATGGAGGTGTAAGTAGTTAGAAGACGATGACGTAGAAACAGGAAAGTGAGTTGAGGGGAAAGAGTTGAGACCCAAACAGATGGGAAGGGTTGCCTGAGTCCAGAATGCAGACACTGCCATAGAATCGTCACTGTCCTCAGAACAGACAGGCCAGGCCGCCATCCTGTCCTGCCTTTCACGTGACAGCCAGAGCCAAGGGGCAGCTCGTGTCCGTCCCCTCGTGCCTGTGTTTTGACCTTCCGACATAGACTTCCTAGTGTCAGAACGGACTCAGGACCTCAAAAGGTGTCCCACCATCCTATTGTACTGACGGGAACATTGAAGGTCAGTGTCATTAATTTAGTTAAGAACTTCTGCTTTAATCGAACACACCATAAGCACACAGAATCCTCGATGCACCTGATTTCCCAGTGTGACTCACATAAAATGTCTGCTAAGTTGTTCTCACTTAGAATCTCAAATTAAATAGAGATTGTTCCTGGAAGGTCCTAGCACTCAGGCTAAAGAGAACATTCAGGAGAAATGACCGATCCCCGGGGCAAAATGTCTTCCTCGTTTTTCTCTCTAACCAGTTTGGAATTTCTGACCACATCAGCATAGAGCTCACAGGCCTCCCTGAGCCTCTGGGGGCCATTCTCAGGCTGACATCCTGTCCCACTTCTGGCCCCGCCAAAGTCTTGGTAATTCTTTCCTCTTTCACGGACTTGAGCTCAGAAAGCTCCTGGCCACCAGAGTATGTGATATTAAGTTCTTTGAACTCTATAACATCCATAAATTTTATAGCTAAGCAAAGATACCCGTAATTGTGTGGATGGCTAACAGGTTGGTGTTAGCAGTAATGATAAACTGGGCTTGGTGGCTTAAAGTCAATATTTGGGTTTTATTTTTATTATCATTATGGCTTTTTATTTAAATATAACAACTCTGGCGGCACCTGGGTGGCTCAGTCAGTTAAGCGTCTGACTCTTGATCGCAGCTCAGGTCTTGATCTCAGGGTTGTGAGTTCAAGCCCCACCTTGGAGCCGACTTAAAAAAAAAAATTAAAAAATAAAAGTGTAATAACTCTGAGAATTGAATAGCATAGTGTTACAACCACTCCTTCAAGTTGAATTTTATGAACAACAACAAAAAAAGCTTTTTAAACACTAGAGTGTCTACTTTGTTATGTTTTAAATTTGTATTCTTAAATAACCCTTTAACGTCATTTACAATCATGCTAAAAATGAGAATTTTTTTTCTCTTGTAACATCTTTAAGTATTAGAAAAAACCTTTATATTCAGTAGGCTTGAAGATCAATCTTCAACATTTAACAGATGTATCTCAAGTACAAAAGGTATAATCTCATCAAACTTTTGGTATTTGTTCATTTATTTCCTCCTATACAATTTTGTCTTATTAACTGACTCCTTCTAACCTTAGCATTTTCAATGTGCGTCTACCAATTCCTTAATCAAAAGAGCAATTTTCTTTGTACTCTTGCCTCTATTCCTTTTTGGTTATGATCCCACCATCATTTGTACCTCCTAAAGTATTTTCTTATATCACTTAACTCATTTATCAAGAGCTCCTTTTTTATTATTTTCTAGATTATTTCAGGTCAGTTTCTTTCCGATAAGAAAGTCGGGACTTACGTAGAAGTGGATATGTTTGGTTTGCCTGTGGACACAAGGAGGAAGGCATTTAAGACCAAAACATCACAAGGAAATGCTGTAAATCCTGTCTGGGAAGAAGAGCCCATTGTGTTCAAAAAGGTTGGTCTCATATCCTTGATATGAGATGTAACTGCATATTCTAGGTGTTTCACTCTGAGGAAAAAAAATTAAGTGAAGAATTATTTGTTGCTTAATTTGGGAATTTACATATTTATAAAGCAATATCATTTTGGGGGCTATTTTAACTGTTCAGGATCTCTGTGAATCACTTCTTTAGATTTTCAGAATTGTGTTGTGAATCACTTAATTCTAAAATATGTCATTTGGAAGACCAGACAAACATATAAATTAACTCGTATTCTCTCATAATACAAGTGGTAAATGATATATTTTCACTGTAATTGAAAAAAAGTAAAGTGGGAAGTGGGGAATAATAGGGTAGCACAGAGAAGGAAGTCCGTACTTCCTAAAAAAAATATTAATTACATTTCCTATTCCTATAACCTCTAGCCTCTGGCAGCTGGTCATTCTCTCTTATCCGGTTTCTGTCTGATAGTTAAAGTTTTTCCATTCGATGGGACTTTCTGTCTGCCTTCACCAAATCTTCTTCACACATGGTTGTCACACAAAGGAAGACATTAGTCTCGTAGAAAGTGGAATGGACTGTCTTACCATACCCTTTGCTTTTATCTGGCCAGAAGATCTAGAAAGGCCGTCTTCTGCAGAGAGAATATCCATGTTAAAGGTCTCTGTGTTCCCACTATTTTTAATATGTTAATCAGATTTAATAGTACTGTCTACTTCAAAAGTTATTAATAAGTATTCCATAATACACTGAAAACATTTATAAGACGTCCAACACTTTGAAAATAGCCAACAAATGCAAATGTTGACTATTTTCTTGCGCTTGTTACCAAAATTAAGTTTTTTAAGGATACAGTTAGTCTCATGTTCTCCACACATGTTTTATATGGGGGGGTGGTGAGCAATTACTTGTTGCTAATTTGGGAATTATTTATAAAGCAATCTCATTTTGAAAGCTGTTCAGCAAGCTCTATTTTTGCGTGTTTGCTTTTGCTTGGAAAGTATAAAAGCAATTTGCTTTGAAACTGTAAGAGTAGGGGCACCAGGCTGGCTTGGTCGTCTAAGCATCCAACTTTTGATTTCAGCTCTGGTCCTGATGTTGGAGTCATGGGAATGAGCCCCACATGGAGCTCCACGCTGGTGTGGAGGCTTCTCCCTCTCTCCCTCTGCCTCTGCCCCTTGTCCCTCTCTCCTCCCTACTCACACATGCGTGCTCTCTCTCAAAGAAAAAGAAAAAAGAAAATGTAAGAGTAGACACTCCAATAGTGAGAAGACTACTAACTTTATATTTGAATGAATATTGAAACTTTTGTCATTTCCACATTGAGAATGTTCATGTCAAAAGTAAATGATCTACATGTGGAACAAACCCTCTCTTGGGACGAGGTGATAGGACATAGACAAAGCCATATCTCTGGGATTCCTTTTGAAAAATCCAAGTTCTAGGGCAACAACTTCACTTTTAATCAGTTCGCTAACTAGAAACTTCTACTGGAGTTTGGAAACACAGGCCGTATTTGAATATTACCTTTCTAATTCTTTCTTGGAGTCGCTCCTTCTTGTAACCACTTGGATCCTGCATTTCCCTCTAGGTGGTCCTTCCTTCTCTGGCCTGTTTGAGGATAGCAGTTTATGAAGAAGGAGGTAAATTCATTGGTCACCGGATCTTGCCCGTACAAGCAATTCGGCCAGGTATGGATAGTGTGGTGAGAAACTATCAAAGCTGTCAAGAAAACCATCACCGCCTTATGTGATTGTTCAAGGGTGATTGAGGAAGCTATCTGAAAGCTCAGTGGGTTATAACAAGTGCTTTATCTTCATGCTCACGAGTCTGTGGGTTGGCAGGGTTTGGCTGGGCATAGCCGTGAGGCTGTGCTTTAGGGTGAGGGCTGGAGTTAGGTCTGTTCCACGTGCACTCATTCAGGCTTCTAGAAGGAAGGAGCAGGGGTATCCACAGTACGGACATTTCTGGCTGCCCCCTGGAATGCATATCAGGGCAAGCCTGACTGCAAATGCATTTTAAGTCTCTGTTTGCACCACATCACTGACATCCTGTTGTCTAAAGTCAAGCATATGGCTAGGCCCCAAGTCAAGAAATCACGTACAGGGGAAGAATTGGGACCAATAATTCAGTCCATGACATAGAGTTTTAAATTCTCTTCTGTGGGAAAAAATATGATTGGAAAGGAGAATAATCAGAATCAACATTGTTTTCCTGTCTGCTGAGAAAAATAATGTCATGTAAAACCACGTGATGAAAATGAGAAAGAAGTGACCTGTTTGTCATCCATAGTCTCCTAAAATAAACACTTATATCACATAGATGTTCCTCTGTTGTAACTAACACTGTGAAGAAAATATGTGATACACGGTATTAATGTCCTCCTCTAGGCTATCACTACATCTGCCTGAGGAATGAAAGGAACCAGCCTCTGATGCTCCCAGCTGTCTTTGTCTACATAGAGGTGAAAGACTATGTCCCAGATACATATGCAGGTAAGAAGCCTAACTCAAGGGAATGTTTCCACCTGGGGCCATCCTTATTTCTATGGTTTAGTGGAAGGAAAACAAGACCAAAAATAGGCAGGAAATTTTGGCCTCAGAATCACTTCTATTTAAATATGTATGTTGATTAAATTGCTCAAGTCTTTGTCAATAAATTTTAATTTCATTTCAATTAATTCCCAATAAAATATTGAGCATGTTTATCTACTCATGATATTATTTTTATGGATCCAGCAATTTTTAACCTATGCTTCTTGGTGCTACAACAGTGTATCTAGGTGTGTACAATGAATTTGTCTTTGGCCAATTTTAGAAGCCAGGTCCTTTTCATGGGTGAAATCCTAAGGTTAGAGGAATTAACCAATGACAATGTCAACGAAAAATCATCAATTTAAATAGTCACAGTGTTGAGCGGCCTGGTTGTAAGGTATTGGAGAGTGGTGGCGACTATGGCAAACTTGGAGCACATGTCCATCCAGTGATGGCAGCCATAACTCACTCCAGCTAGTACGTAAAAGTGTGAATAGTACTCATATTGCCAAGTCTTTAGGTTGTTTGAATAGTCTGGAAAGCAGATTTTTTTATGTGAAACACCTTCCTTCATTTATGAAACACCACTTTGGCCAAATAGGACAAGTGTGTGGGCCATTGTTGGAATGGATGGACCGCTCAAGAAGAAACTAAAAACTATGGAATATTGAGGTATCTGGGTTGAAGCCTATCCAGTTTGGCTGTCAGAGCTGAACTCCTTTGAGTTCTGTCTTCTTGAGATTGCAGCAAAGGGTCCTGAGTCTTGTCCATTTCCAAAATGCTGGATGGATGAGTGTATAGACACATGGTAGATGGAAGAGTAGAAGATGGATGATGAATCAGTGGGTGGGAGGGTGAATAGACAGATGATGAGTGAATGCATGGATGGAAGAGTGGATGGATGGATGGATGAGTGGATGGTGGATTATCAATATATCCAGGACCTTTGATCTGAAAATGTCTCTTCTTCATTTAGATGTGATTGAAGCTTTGTCAAATCCAATACGATATGTGAATCTCATGGAGCAAAGAGCTAAACAGTTAGCTGCTTTGACACTGGAAGATGAAGAAGAAGTAAAGAAAGAGGTGAGCAAGTGTTCTAATCTTATGTGGGATTAAGCATGATTTCCACACCCAGTGGCTGACTTTGCCTATATAACATCACGCCTCGGGAGAAGAAAATAGCACATTGGAAAAGTTCTTTGATGTAGCTCAGCATCTTCTCATAAGACGTCTATATGATTGGCAGAATTTTTCATATTTCATCCTCTTTTGATAGTCTGTGCCCATCCCAGCATCGAACAGTCCACATCTGGACATTTCAGGTGAAAGTTTCTAACTGATTTCATATTGCTTAAAGGTGACTAAAGCATTTAGAAAAGAAGATGATCATCATGTTATTTAGTATATTTTTTTCACTTCATAGCACTCACCATAGCACATACCCTCCCCAATGTCCATAACCCCA
>NW_019154090.1:34085940-34164753 GCF_002288905.1 Enhydra lutris kenyoni
TCTTCGATCTCCCGTTGGATTTGTAGGTGTTTGCAATCTTTAGATAAGCTATCTAGCTGATCTCCCGCTACCTGAAGTAGTCTCAGCCTGCTACTTCTCCGCCATCTTGACTCCTCCCTCCGTTATTTAGTATTTTATTTTTTGTCTTTAGAGTGCAGGATTTTCAAAGTGCTTTTGTGACTTCGTAGAATACATAAAGTCCTTAATAGAAATACCTAGTGTGTAGTATGGGCCATAAAATGTTTACTACTACTCTTATGCTGTATACTTATATAATACATATTTCCAAATAATTGGTATATTTTTTTAAAAATTAGGTGTCACAATGCAAAGAGTAATCAAGGAAGGGACTAGAAATATTAGAAGTGAAATTTAAAAATATAAAACTTCTATGGTCTACATAGTAGACCTTGTTTTTTGTAGTCTTTTAGTTTTCAAAAAAGTGAAACATAGTTTAATGATTGAAGATGACATCAATATTAAAGATAGTGAAAGAAATAAGCTATTTTTATACTTCATTTGAATATTCTGAAGATAAATTCATGGAGAAAGATGAGTAAAAATGGAGAACTATCAGAATGAGGGAAAGAAATCTTGAAAATTGTTTAGATAACTATACCTAATACCCAAGTCCATTAAAGTTGATATAATTTATCATTTTTAAGATTTATTTATTTATTTGAGAGACAGAGTGAGCATGCAAGTGGTGGGGGGAGGGGCAGAAGAGGGAGAAACAGACTCCCCACTAAGGTGGAGCCCAACTTGGGGCCTGATGCCACAGTTCCAAGATCATGACCTGAGCCAAAACCAAGAGTCAGATGCTTAACCAACTAATCCACCCAGGCACCCCAGGTTGATATAATTTATTAAATAACTCTTTTTCTTATTCCAAAAGAAACCTAGGTTTATCACAGGAAAATTTTGAACTAAACATGAGAAAAGCAAATCCCAAAGATATTACCTATAATTCAAACACCTAAGCCACTGAGATCTAAGCTATCTAAAGATAGCTTTTTACACTAGGTATAAAAAGACTAGCTAAATAGCTAGTCTTTTTATGCACAGTTATTACTTTCTCATAAAATAGGATAATATTCACAATCTGTGTTTTGACCCTTTATTTTCACTTAATGCAAATATTTTCCATGTCATTAAATATTCTTCTATGACATACCCTTTAATGATTTCGTGGTTTTCTATCATATAGCCATATCATAGTTTATTTTTGTAACTCCTATTACTGGATATTTCAAATACTCCACTCTTTTAAAAGATCTTCAGGGAACATATGTAAATACATTTTTGAACACACCTATGATTATTTCCAGCTTTTTTGTACAGAAATTTAGAAATTTTTGATCTAAAATATGTTGAGCTAATTGAACATGAGAAAAAAATGAAAGGAAAGGATAACATTCATCATAAGAGTAACATTTTCCAGGCTCTTATATACACTGCTGGCATTGTATCCCATAGAACCTGTAGAGAGTGAAATTTAAAGTTAGACTGGTAAGTTTCAGAAATAATGCTTTTTGTGGTATGCAGTAAATAGGGTTATAAGAAAATTTTATACTGCCAGAAAATTATGCCTAATAGCAGACATAAATATACCTCCAGTCCTCTGGAGAAGCCTGCGGCCATGAGCCCTCTATAGCCCACACCTGCAGCAGCCCTGTAGACATGGGTGAAGCGGCACTAAAATGAAGGTCTGAGGGGCGCCTGGGTGGCTTAGTTGGTTAAGCGTCTGCCTTCAGCTCAGGTCATGATCCCAGGGTCCCGGGATCTAGCCCTGAATCCATTTCTCTGCTCAGTGGGGATCTGCTTCTCCCTCTCTGCCACCCCCGGCTTGTTCTCTCTCTCACTTTCTCTCTCTCTCAAATAAATAAATAAAATCTTTAAAAAAATAATAAATATAAAGAAGGTCTGGGTAGGACATCAATAACATCTGCTTGGAACGTGGGAAGCCCCTCCTTCTGTGAGCCCCACACAAGCAGTGAGTGCTCGGACTAAGCCTTCAAAATTCACACAGGGGGCCTAGGTGTTTCACATTTGTTTTTCTCCCCTCAGCAGATACCAAGCACAGATGTTAGAGGCACACATAGCTTTGGAAGTGTATTTACTTCCAGAGGACTGGAACTACATTGCTGGAGATGTCTACTAAGTTATTCTTGGAAGGAGGTGACCCATGCTGAGCAAGGGAAAGATCCAGGAGAATAAGAGCCCAGGGTCCGTTGTTTCCGGGTGGGCAACTTCTGTATTACAGTTCACACTCCTGAGTCCCCATGGGATCAGGCTGAGGCTAGACTCCAGGCTGAAACCGCATTTCAACTTAATCTTCTTTTCCAGTCTTATCCTGCTTTCCTTACCTTCCTGCAGTTTCCTCCTGTTCTCAGTAAAGCATGCACTTCACCACCGCCATGTTGAATTCTGCTTATAGGGAAAGCAATGAGGCTCAGTAGTTGCTGTTTTATACTGAAAATCAAGAACGAATGCCTTTTCTGAGTTTTTTGTCTGGGAACCAGAATTTGAATGTTTGACAATAGTTACATCTTTAATTCTAGCGGTTCTTTAGAGATCATAGCGCTTTTTCTTTCCAATGACCTTCAAAAGGATTAAAAGGAGAAAATTCAGGGAATGCCTAATTTTGCTCATATGGACACCAATATGGAATTAGAGGCTCTCCTTAGAAATCTAACAGAAGCTCTGAAATTCTTTTCTACCTGCTTTACCTCACTAACATACGTAATAAAATACAATCCAAGGTAAAGATAATTTATATAGATAGAAATAATCCTTAATAACGTCCTTCTCCAGTTAGAGAACAAGAATCTTTTTAATCGACTGGATATGTCTTATTTTCTAGGAAATAGAAGTTCAAAGTTCAAATGTATTGTCATTATTTAGAAACAATACTTTTTCTATCATGAATTTCTACATATTCATTAGCCAGGTTCTCCAAGGAGTGAACCCTCAGTTGGAGAGAACATTTCAAGATACTGCCAGTTTCTGCTTATATAGTACAACAATTGAAATAAAAAGTCTCTCTCTCTATTTTTTAAGATTTTATTTCTTTATTTGACAGAGAGAGACATAGCGAGAGAGGGAACACAAGCAGGGGAAGTGGGACAGGGAGAAAGCAGGCTTCCCGCTGAGCAGGGAGCCTGATGTGGGTCTTGATCTCAGGACCCTGGGATCATGACCCGAGCTGAAGGCAGATGCTTAACGACTGAGCCACCCAGGCGCCCCATGATTAAAAAGTCTTTTAATGAGGTATTCTACTCATGGTGCACCAGAAAGACTTTTTCTCGTGATTGCAAAAAAAAAAATGTCACTCTAAAGAACGGGAGACATAGGGCCTTCAAGATGTCAGGGATCCTGTCACACTGTAGTCCTTTCAAAGCCTTATCTTTGCACCAAACATCACGTATCAAAAATCTGTTTAGAGAGAATGCAACGCTAATGAATATAAAAATACAGAAGTAGCATTTTAGGTCAACTTTATTTTCGTTTCTCCTCTAGCAGTAGTGATCAGAAAGGATTTTCAGTAAATGTATAATGTTCGTTAAATTTAGAAGATATTTAGACATTTTCAGTTTTAGAAATAATTTTAGAGATATTGAATCCCAGAGATTCCAAATGGTCTAACAGAGAAAATATAATTTTTTTCCTTTGAAATATCAAAACCCTAAATGACCTCATTTTTGAAACTCAAGGAAAAAAAAAATCATTTGCCCTTACCATTTAATGCTAGAAAGGAAAAGTTATTCCACACCTTTGAACACCGATGTGCCCTTTATCTTGTCTTGTAATGATGTAAGTTTGTTTGAATGAGGCCACTGAAAATAAGTAGCTGTGGTTTTCTCAAAAGAAAATTCTATCTAGGACATAGCAGGCACTGGAGACACTATTTTAGCAACGAAGACTTTTTTAGTATAATCCTTTTAACTTGGTAGTTATAAAGGTCATTTCTATTTGAAAACTAAAGACTTCATTGGATGGCAAAATATTCCCAGATTTGTAATACTTTATTAAATGATCTTCATAGAGTAATGTGCAAACCAAGTAACTAGGCAAGTTGAAAATTCCCCCAAGCTTTGAACACTATACATTTCAGATCATGTGGAAAGATAGTTAGATAGATATCTATAATAAATCCAACATATATTTATGTAAGTTAAGGAATAATAGAGATTTGAGTTGCTGGGTTATTTTGTGTCTTTTAAAGTCTTCATTCAGGACACTGGGTTAGTAAAATTGTAGAAAGTTGCCTAATCTGAATTATAACAAAGGTTTTAAAATATTTATAACTATTTCTTTGTTTAAAAAAAGGTATATAAAAATTTTTTAAACATAATAACTCCCCCCCCCCAAAAAAAAACCCCAAAAAGGCCCTGAGTAATCTTGGAGATCATTTTTGGTGTATGTCCTTCTAACAAGTAGATGCATATATATTTTTTTCTTTTAGAAAATATTAATTTTTAAAAATGGTTTCACAACCTTAATGTTTTCATGCGTTTTTAGAAATGCCTGATGAGACATCAGTAACATTCCTGATTTTCTATTTTTTTTTTAGATTGTTTATTTATTTATTTGACAGACAGAGATCACAAGTTGGCAGAGAGGCAGGCAGAGAGAGAGGAGGAAGCAGGCTCCCCGCTGAGCAGAGAGCCCGATGTGGGGCTCGATCCAAGGACCCTGGGATCATGACCTGAGCCGAAGACAGAGGATTTAACCCACTGAGCCACCCAGGCGCCCCATGATTTTCTATTTTTAAAATACACCTGTAAAGAGAAAAGTAAATATCCATTATATTGAACACAAAATATTACATGACGTCTTTAATGTCCACAAGCAGTACTTGAACATGACTTGTTTTAGCATGTTGGGGAATGCAGAAGCATTTTACTGAGCGCTTACAGCGTACCTAGCACCATTCTGAGCCCTTTGATGGATTAACACACTTACATCTTAAAATATCTGTATGTCTTGGTTACTATGATTATTCCCATTTAGCAGATGAGGAAACTGAGTACTGAGAGATTCGATTTCTCAGCCAGTGTCACACAATCAGTAAGGAGGAGAGTGGTGTTGAAATCCAAGCCATCTAGCTCCGGAACTCATGTTCTACACCAGCATTTCTACAAGTCTGATGTGCCAACCGGGGAGGGCATCCTGAGTCAGCAGGTCTGGGGTGGAGAGAGGCTCAGCACCTCTCACAAGCCCCAGGGAATGGGATAATGCCATTGTTCCATAGAGCATACTTTGAGTAGCAAGGGACCACAGTCCACCCCATTGTGCTACCTCAATAATGAAATTGCGATTTTCTAGTAACTGTAAACAAGGACTACCCTTCTTGCCTCTTTCTGTCCTCTATAGCATGTGGCTTGGATAACTAACCACAGACTATAAGACCTTTACCTTAAATGGCAGCATCCTTTGAATTGAATTTTTTGGTTGATTCAAATGTCAAGATTCCCCCTGCCTTTACATCACTGGATATTATATTGTTCTTCAATGATGAGGTTTATTTATGTGCATTCCCTTTGATTAATTTGCACAGTAGCTTCTGGCCAAAATTTAGTTCCCCCCGTTCAAAAGTTCTAAGGCCATGTTCATTCACTAAGTGGACATTGCCACCGTTGGACAACGTTATGATCTAAGACAGAGAATGCCCCAAACCTTCCTCAACCTTCAAGGCCAAAATTTCTGTTCTCAAGAGTTCCCTGTATCATCTGTGTGTGTAATACACAAGCGAAGGTGTGTTAGTGGTCTTTATATCACTTTGACATTGAAAGGGAAAGTTGTTTAGTAATACCATAATTTCATTTATTCCAAGAGGCCTACTTTTTAAGTTGTCAGACTCATGTGTTCTCATAAGTGAGCTGGAATGTATCAAAAATAATTTATTTCCTTATTCAGTATATGGCAAAATAGGCATCTTTGATGGGATTTGATTATTTGAGAAGAAAAAGGTTAATTATATGATCTAGTGTGGATTTCACCAGTAAGATGACAACAGCAAAAATCCAAGATGGTACAACTCATAAGGTTACCGTGTTTAACTTCAGAGAAAGCATTGGGCGTCGCTTAATCTGTTTCTAAGACAGAAGCTTGTTACCTCATCCATGGTTCAAGAACTTGGCACTAAAATCAAAGATGAGGTTTCTTGGCAATTTTGGATTCTCTTTAAGTGAAAATCTTGCTCCTCAAATAATAATTTAGCAACATGCCAACTTATAGAAACAACAGTTTCTCACAATCCCTGAATTTTAAAGCATCCAATAAAGTGGGAAGAGAAAGTGTGCCTTTTTGGCGATGGCTTTTAGATAATGACACTGTCCCTTTATTCTATATACAGATTTGGAGTTTACAAGGCATTTTATTGGGCCCCCTGGGAAAAAAAAACTGAGCCCTAACTAGACAACATGTAATCCCCATTTTTAAAAGAGGAGAACAGTTGCATGGTAGATTGACTTGCCTATGATCAGTAAGCAAAAAATGGAGGAACTAGAGCTTTTTAAATGAGTTCTCAAGAGAAGACCATATATGAATTTGAGTTGAAACTACTCAAGTATTGGTCCAATCTCACTGCTTTTACAAATTTCCTCCATATCAATTTTTCAAATTTCAATGGATTCAAATAAGGAGCTTTGGGTTCATCTGCCCAAAAACAGCGCTACACCCAGAAATTCGAATATCACAGTCCATGCAGGCCCCATACTATAGGGGCTGTAAAAGTGTGACTCTCAATGACAGTTTTTCACTCTCTAGGGTAAGGCTTCTCCAATTTTTGGGTGCAGACAGATCCCCTGGGGATCTTGTTTCAGTGCAAATCCAGATTTCATTGTTCTGAAGCAAGGCACAAAATTCTGCATTTCTTTTTTTTTTTTTTTTTAAGATTTTATTTATTTATTTGATAGAGAGGTAGGCAGAGAGAGAGGAAGGGAAGCAGGTTCCATGCTAAGCAGAGAGCCCGATGCAGGATCTCAATCCCTAGACCCTGGGATCATGACCTGAGCGGAAGGCAGAGGCTTTAACCCACTGAGCCACCCAGGCGCTAAGGGCCTTCTGAGTAAACCTGCTGCTACTGACTTATAGGACCAGATTCTGAGTAACAAGACCTTCAAGACTTAAGCATCCTTCAGAATCACCTGGATCACTTCCTAAAGCACAGATTGCTGGCCTTGAGACTTTCTGAGAGTAGGTCTGGGGTGCATTTGCATTTCTAATGAGTTTGTTAGTCATGTTATGCTGCTGGTGAAGGGACAGACATTTCTTACACCTGTGGCTCACTTGGGGCTCTCCCCACATGGAATTAAAAAGAGATTATTCAGGGGCGCCTGGTTGGCTCAGTGGGTTGAACATCTGCCTTCGACTCAGGTCATGATCTCGGGCTCCTGGGGTCAAGCCCCACATCGGGCTCCTGGTTCAGTGGGGAGCTTGCCTCTCCCCCTGCTCATTCTCTCTTTCTCTCTAAGTGAACTTAGAATCTTAAAAGAATAATACTAGAAAAATAAATAAATAAATGAATAAATAAATAAAAAGCCATGATCCCATCCACTCTAAAATGTCACCTTCATCACAGGACCCCAGTAGGCCTCCAGGAGAAACTCTCTTCTCAGGGAATTGTCCAGAATTTGTTTTGTGACTGATTGACCAGAGTGCCTACCAAGTGATTTGGCTTAGATAAATTGGAAGATACATCCCCACAGATGAATGTTAAGGGTGGTTGGTCTACATTCATTTTAAAAAGAAAAATTCATGATTTCTGCCCAATATAAAGAGTTCATTTTTTTCTGATTTCAGAAAAAAGACTGTATCAAATATTTCTAATACATTAAAATTAGCAGGAACAATAACAAAGGTAACAGATATAAAATAGTGTCTCCCTTTAATCTCCTTCTAAATAAACTGCCATAATTCTGAATTAAATGCAGATTCTCTACAGACAAGGACAGCGTCTCCATTCGCTCATTGACTCATTCATTCAAAAAAAGTTGTTTCTTATGGTAACATAAGGTGGTTCTTTAGTTTCAGACCCTTGTCATTGATAGTGTATGTACATGAGCTGAAAATAAAAGGCAGATTTCTTCATTTATTCATCCAATAAAAAAATTTTTGAACACAACTTTGTCAGTCACCATGCTGGGCATTGTATCCTATATTATATTATACAGGATATATATGTTAATAAATACAATAATATATATTAATAATATATATTATATATGCAATATATAATATATAATTGTATAATAATAATATATTAATATATATTAATAATTTATATAATGATGAGAAAAATCAGCTGTTCTCATGGCCCTTACAATCTGGAGGAAGAGATTAACATTAATAAAAATTCATGCATATGCATGTAAACAGCTTTTACAAATGTTTCAGCAAAGATACCATGTGAATGCTGATGATTTTTTACATGATCACAGATATGACAAAAACGGAAGTCAACAGATGTATTTATTCAGGTCCTTAAAGCTGTGTCCTGCTTCTAACTCACTCTGGTGGACTCTTTACAATATGGTTTTGCTATCATTTATTATAAAAATTCTCAAATGTACCCAAATGTTGAAAGAACTGTATAATGAACATCTATATATCAATCACCTGGATTCCACAATTTACATTTTGATGCATTTGCTGTATCACATTTATATCTATCTTTAACCATTCTTCTATCCATTCATTAGTCTATCTTATTTTTTGATGCATTTCAAAGTAGGCTGCAAATATTAGTTTACTTCATTCTGAAATGCTTCACATTGGAGGTTTTTAGAAGTGTTTTTAATTCCTTAGAAATGTGCAGTGGATGCATTATTTAATTTCATTCAGGGAATATAAATTCAAGGTGCCAGTTGTATGTGTGTTTGAGGAAGTTCTATCTGGAGTGGACCAGATTTCTACATGAAGAAATTATAAGCCTTGACCTTGATATTCAGTAAAAGCTGATGACCTTACCCCTTACTCATCTGAAAATACAATACTGAATCAAGATGCTGTCATCCTAACCACTATATGGAAGGGACTATACTTTTTATGTGACTCAGGCAGGACAGCATGACCCAACACCTCCAACAGAACGATAAATATTTGGTATTTGGAAGATCCCTTACTTAACTATATTATACTCTCAAATAAATTCTCCAAACTCCTCAAATCCTGGTTTTCTATTGCTTGATTGTCGGGTCCACATTTTCAGTGCACTGGATAGAAATCTTTTCAACTGATGTACCAAATAGCATCACTTCCTTCTGCAAAACTTGTTTAAAAAAAAAAGGGGGCCTTTCCAGTTATCCTCTTAATGGTCCACCTGTATTATATTTTAAAGTCATTCCTGTTCATGTTGGAAGGAAAAAGGATATAAATCTTAAAATCTTGGTTTTAACAAGGCCATTATTCCATATTTTGAAGGAAAAATTTTGTAGTGCTTCCATTTGGCCACTAGAGGGAAGGCACCTGCTGCTGTAGTTCATTCTGCACAATTTTCTCCATCCAACTAAGCAAAATCTAGTGCAACTAACATACTATCTTCTGAACCTTCTTTCCTTGAAATGTATTTAATTGGATTCCAGGAAGCTCTCCATTAAATTGAGAAAACTGACATTTCTTGTTCTGTTGTTTCTATCACAATTTCCAGTAAAATAGGAAAGTATTCCATGCTTATTTTATTCAAACTCCTAAAAAAAGACTATTTGGGGAAAGGCTAGGCAGAAATAGAGTTACAGGTGTTGACCCCCACTGGTTCTTTTTTTTTTTTTTTTAAGATTTTATTTATTTATTTGACAGAGATCACAAGTAGGCAAGGAGGCAGGCTCCCCGCTGAGCAGAGAGCCCTACATGGGGCTCGATCCCAGGACCCTGGGATCATGACCTGAGCCGAAGGCAGAGGCTTTAACCCACTGAGCCACCCAGGTGCCCCCCCCCCCACTGATTCTTTTGATAGGGACAAGGAATTTGGTTTTTGGACTTCAGCTCACATATCTATAAAGGGGAATTATTCAACCTTTCAGTGATGAGGTCAAAACCTTTCATCTAATATTGTATTACTACTAAAGGCATTTTTTGTTTTTCAGTTCTTGCATTTAGCTGTTCTATTTAACTCATTTAGCTTTTTATACAGGAATGCCTTTTTAGTGTAACAAAGTTAACTCTTTGGGAATGATGTTTATATTTATACATCTCTAAATTTCAGCTGCAAATTAAGTTACTTTTGTGGTTCCTTAAAAGTTGCTATTAGCTTAAAATTCAGAGTGAAGTAGGACAGCAGTGAAACTCAGACTTTAGACTCTTAACACATATTCAGACATTAATCCAACTGTCAACTGTGTGGCCTCTAGCAAGTTATATGACTTTTAATAAAGTCTTTAGTAAAGACCTTTTTTAAAAAGATTTACTTATCTATTTATTTGAGAGAGAGAGAGCAAAGAAGGAGAGAGAAGCAGACTCCCCACTGAGCACGGAGCCTGATGCAGGGCTTGATCCCAGAACCCTGAGATCATAACCTGAGCCAAAGGCAGATGCTTAACCAACAGAGCCACCCAGGTGCCCCTACTAAAGACCTTTTTTTTTTTTTTAAAGATTTTATTTATTTGACACAGAGAGAGAGATCACAAGTAGGCAGAGAGGCAGGCAGAGAGAGAGAGGGGAGGAAGCAGGCTCCCCGCAGAGCAGAAAGCCCAACGCGGGGCTCTATCCCAGGACCCTCGGATCATGACCTGAGCCGAAGGCAGAGGCTTTAACCCACTGAGCCACCAGGCACCCCAAAGACCTTTAATAATAGCTTAGATTTCTTTGCTTTACAGTGGAGTTGAGTAGGCAGCTGACACTGGCTGCAATAAGGCTGGTGTGTCTTAAACCATCTCACACTCACTGATCTATACAGCTGCTTCTATAAGCACTCTCCATGAGGGAAGGGTCAATTAGAGTTTGTACTCACTGGCCTTTGGTTAACACAGTATTTTAAACACCAGTCTGATATATTTGCCATCATAGATTCTCACCAAATTAATAAATAAAATTTCATAAGTAAATAAATATAATAAATAAATAATCATAAGAGACACCTGACAAGTATCAAGCAAAAAAAAAAAAAAAAAAAAAAGGTCAGAAACAAAAACTGTTGAGGAGCCCCTGGATTCCTTAGTCTAGCATTCTCTTTGGCCATCCTTTGCTCTCTGCTTTGTCCGGCCCCTGGGGCGAGCAGGTGGGGCATGTTGGGCTGCAGGTTATTTGGGCCACTGCATTTCCCGGCATGCCCCTCTCATTCTACCATTGCTGTGGGTGCATTGTTCACCCTGACACAGTCCTTGAATTATAGACAAACTGCAGAGCATGGCGTACAGATGGGCAGCTTCTGGGCCAAAGGTGGTCTGAAGATGTGATTTGTTTGGACTCAATGATTTCACATTAGGGGATTTCACACATACACACACACACACACACACACACACACAATTTGTTTTCCAGCTTTTCTTGAAGCCTATTCAATAATAGACTGAAGCTGAGTGGCAGCTGCCCCTTTCCAGGACCTCCCTCTCCAACTCTGACCATGGCCCCACTTTGCCTTGTTGTATTAAGTCTGGTCAACTTTGCTCATTTCCATCCTTCCCATTAACTGCCTATTCATATATACTCTGAGAGACACCTGGCTGGCTCAGTCAGTGGGGCGTGCAACTCTTGATCTCAGGGTTCAAGCCCAGTGCTAGGCGCAGAGATTACTTAAAATAGAATCTTTGAAAACAAAAGACTGTATGGTGTGAATGGCGCCCTCTGGGGGTTCTGCCGTGTCTTCCACCTTCCCCGAGGCATCTGGGTGTGTGACCCAGGGGGGTCACATCTGGGTGTTAACTAAAGAAGCATTTCTCCAAAGATTACCTCACAATCCAGTGCCAAACCTTGGTGGTCCCTTTATCCTCAGTTATAACTGTAATATGGTTGCCTGTGTGTTTATTCAACATTTACCTGCTTTTTAAAAAAATCTCTCTGAATTGATACATTATGTCCGTTTCCAGGACCTGCGGCTTTGTCTTGCATAACCTTGATAAGCAGAGATTTATTTTTCCTTCCACTTGACTCAAGTTGCTTGAACTTGGTTTCCCAAGGGCGTACAGCTACACAGAATGTCTGCAAAACCAGATACAAGGCGAAAATAAGCTTGCTGGATTCATTTTGAACACATTTCCAGCCTGATACTCCCAAGACACCAAGTTTGGTTGCCAAAAAAAGCCACATACTATTGCCTTTGTGAAAGCTGGCTCGCCATCACCTCTTTTTCCCTCCGTCAGAATTTTCTTTTATCCTATCTCTCTTCAGAGGGCTAATTTTAGCCAGCTGCCACATTGGGGAAAAAATGTGATTTATCTCCCACATGGTTCCAGAAACCTGCCTGGATATAGATGGGAAAGGTCAGATGCCTGTGGAACAGGAGCCCCTTCCTCCCATTTCCCAGGCAGCTGAGTTTGGTGACCGCAGGCTGGGAGGCTGGGAAGGCTGGGAAGGCTGGGAAGCTTTCTCCTACCTTATTCCATGCAGATAACCAGGCCCAGTGGATGACTCTGCTGATATCCCAGGGTTCTTTCCTATATTCCCTTTACTTCAGTCCATTCTGTGCAATGTACGTGCATCTCCTTTATGAATTTTGTGGCCAAACATCTATGATATCCCAGTCTTCTCAAGTGCTCCACAAATCCAAATGCCTGCAGGAGTGAGACAGGTGAAGCCTAAATGAGTGAAGAGGGAACCTCCTAAAAGGGACAGAATCCATTCCCTTCTAGCCCAACATGGGGAATGCAGGCTCAACATTGCCGATCTGATTTTTCAAGAAAAGCAAGAAATTCATTTTATTAACATAAAATCTCCTTCATTAAAATCTTTGGCAACCTTGGGGGAGCCAAAGAAAACATTCCCATGCACACTGTTTGGACCCTATGCCTCCAGTCTGCAATTTTTTTTAGGGTTTTATTTATTAAAGTCATCTCTATGCCCAATGTGTGGCTCAGACTCAAAACTGGAGATCAAGAGTTGCATGCTCCTCCGACTGAGCCAGCCAGGCGCCCCACTTTGCAATTTCTTGGTGAACAAAAAATATGCAATCCTTCCCTTGAGCATAATGCTTCTAGGAAGAATTTACCTGATGGATGTAACTTAATAATGCAACCAGAGTAGGACTTACCCATCCAAAGAAGCCTTTCTTTTTTTTTTTTCCCTCCCCAAAGGCAGAGTTCTACCACGGTGAGTTGTGTAAGCTGGCTAATTTCCTCCTTTAGGTTCCTGCCTCCCCAACTTCATTCCCAGCCATGGGTCCCAGGGATCGTCGCTTCCATTTCAATACCACTGGCCACCAGCAGGCCATGGTAGATAAGTAGGGGTGATTTGTTGAATTGAAATGAGTTCTGCCATCACTGGAAGCAGTTTCAGAACTCGTGCTTTAATGATGCTTTTGGGGGACAGAGTAAAAGCCACTTGTGACAATCATTTTCATCTTACATTTTATAAAAGTATTTTCATATGACCTTCTGCTATCTGTAATCTCATGACACCATATCAGAATGTTGGGTTCCAAATGATTTCTGGCTATTTCATAATATTGTTATTATGTTATATTATATATATTTTTTTAATTTACTACCAAGTAGAACGTTGGAACAGCCATTGTCAACCATCCAGTAACCTGGATGGCAAGTCTAAAAAAAGAGTTGAAGGGCATTTCAGAATTGAAATGCACCATTGCAAGGGTATGTGATGACTACTGAGGCAATTATTTTAGAAAAACAATGCTTATTCAGCAAACATGCACTAAATGTTTATTCTACATAGGACATAGTGGACTAGCTCCTGGGAAGAATGGAGTGGAGATTTCATAAATTCTGGCACATTTATTATTATTATTCATGGGTAGTATTATGCAAACTTAAAAACTTTATTTTATTTTTTTAAAGATTTTATTTATTTATTTGATAGACAGAGATCACATGTAGGCAGAGAGGCAGGCAGAGAGAGAGGAAGGGAAGCAGGATCCCTGCCGAGCAGAGAGCCCGATGTGGGGCTCGATCCCAGGACCCCAGGATCATGACCTGAACCAAAGGTAGAGGCTTTAACCCACTGAGCCACCCAGGCGCCCCAGACTTTATTTATTTTAGACCCACCTACTCACTCTGTGCCAGGAACTATTCTAAGCACTTTATAACTGTTAACTTACTTGATCCTTTAAACAACCTTACAGTGTACATAATATTATGACACCCAGTATAGACTCATCTTTATATATAAAGATGAGGACATTGAGGCAGAGAGTTAAGTGACTTGCCCAACACTACACTGCTAACAAGTGGCAAGGCCAGGGGTGCCTGGGTGGTGCAGGCCCTTGGACATCTGACTCTTGGTTTCAGGTCAGGTCATGATATCATGGTTGTGAGATTGAGCCCCGCATCGAGCTCTGTACTCAGCAGAGAGTCTGCTTGAAATTTTTTCTCCCTGTCCCTCTGCCCCTCCTGATCATGATCCCCCTCCCTTATATAAATAAATAAATAAATAAATCTTAAAAAAAAAAATAAATAAATGGCAAGGCCAGATTTTGAACCCAGGTAAGTTTGACTCCAAAATCTGTGCTTGTAACTACTGTACCAGTTAGCTACTGCTGCATAGCAAACAACTCCCAAATTCAATGGCTTACAACATCAACAATGACTGACTTTTTTTCATGAGTCATTTGGTTAGCTGGGCAGTTATGCTGATTTGGACTAGGCTCAGCTCATCTTAGCTGGACTCCCTCATGTGTTTGTGGTCAGCTGGGGCTGGCTGGGCTATGAGATCCTTACCTAGATGACCCGGCTCTCCTCCACATTGTGTCTGGTCCTCCACGGCTGTAGCAGGGGTCTGAGAAAGAGACGGAACATTCACAAGTGCCTTTTCAATCTTCTGCTTGCAGCAAATTTGGTACTGTCTCATTTGACCAAGGCAAATCACATGGTCATGTCCAGAGTCAGTGTGGGAGGGCACTACAAAAGGGCATGGACATTGAAAGGTGTACAGATCAAGGCTTTTTGATATAATCAACCCACTATAGTCATGACTCAACACTGTGCTGTTTCTACCCTGCTTTCCAGACAGTTTCATTTTGATATTTCAGACCCCAAATGTGTTGTGAAAATGCTAAATCAAATGTAGGCTTGTTGGCTTAGGAAGGTTATAAAAGAACGGTAAAAAAATATGGAAAATGAAAGGATATTTATGATTATAGGCTGATCCTGGGGAAACACCATCAGAAGCTCCAAGTGAAGCCAGGACAACTCCAGCAGAAAACGGAGTGAATCACACTACATCCTTGGCACCCAAACCACCATCCCAGGCTCTCCACAGCCAACCGGCTCCAGGTAAACACTCTGAAAAGGGAGCTAGACAACATGACTAAGAGCCTCCAGTTTATTTGTGCCACTCAAGGAGATAGCATGAGCAAAGATGCAAGGACGTAGGAGGAGCTCCAGAAGTGTGGAATGAATGCATGAATGAATGAATGAATGAATGCCAAGAGAGATTCATTAGTGATCTGGTTCTGATGATAACTTATGAAGCTACCATGAACCATCGCCCAGATCCCCATGTCTGTTTAGTGATACAATAATCTACGTGCTCACAGGCTTATGAAGGATTATTCATGCAACTTACGAACAGCTATGCTTGACAAGCATCTTCTTAGCTCTACCTCGCTCATTAAGTCTCTGCCAAGAATTCCTTTCCATCTTTCTCCAACTTACTTTTCAATGACTTTGGGTGTCTACCATGTGCTGAGCACTCCATTCAGCCCTTCAAGTGGATTGACTCATTTCACCCTCATACCAGGGCTGAGTGTAGCTTCTGTCATTGTCCCCAATGGGCAGATGAAGAAATTGGTTTTGAGGTGGAGAAGTACTTCCTGAAAGCCACATAGCTAGTGAAGAGGGAAGTCAGGATGGACACTGTTCCCTGTGATCCCAGTTCTTGCTTTCAGCTCTATTCTTACCAAAGGTCCACTCATGCCTCACTTAGAAAAAACCTTTGATTTCTGTGTAGCTAATATTGACCTTTAATCTAAGACTGCTTTAGGCAATTCTCTCTCCTTTGTATGTCCTCTTTCCCCAGTGGATGGCAGGTTCCCCAGGGCAGGCTTCAGTTTGATGCTTCCTTTGCACAGACCTGAGGAATAGCATATACTTGATCACTTTTTGTCCAGTGGGTTAATATAGGGTAAATAAAAGGCAGAAGAATTTCCTTCCATGAAGGTATGGCTTCCTGTCTCCTTCCTTCCTCATCTAACTATAGTATGGCAGTGATGAAATACAGATCTTTTATTTGGAAGGGAAAGGGCATTTCTCATGGGAGAGAGTGAGATTTTAAAAAAGAACAAATCACATTTGAATTTGTATCAAATGTGCATGAACTGGGGCCTGTGCTTTTAAGAAGGTTGTTGAGATCAATAATGCTAAGAAGACGATTCGATCATCGGGAGTGATATTTTCAACTAAGATTTTCATATTCCAAATACAAACATTTTGAGTACTTCTGGAATATAAATAAGTCATTTAAATACGTGAGTAAATATAGTCTTGTGCTTTGAAGAGTAAAAAGAAAATTTGGCATTTTAGCACTTGATTTTTTTTAACTTGATATTTTGAAATAATTTGACTTACAGAAGCCTTTTTTAAAAAGGCACAGAATTGTAAAACTGATCTCTTCTTCCCTGGTGTTAACATCTGTCAGAATCATGGTACAGTTATCAGACCTGGAAATTAACCTTGGCACAGTACTTGGAGCTGAACTACAGACCTCATTTGAACTTCACCTGCTTTCTACTAATGTCTTTTTTTATTTTTTAAGTAGGCTCCACACCCAGCATGGAGCTCAATGTGGGGCTTGAACTCATGACCCTGAGATCAAGAACTGAGCTGAGATTAAGAGTCTGACACTTAGAGGGAGCCACCCAGGCATCCCTCTACTGGTGTCTTTTTATTGTTCCAGGTTCCAACCCAAGATCCCACATTGTATTTAACTGTCATGTCTCCTTGGTCTTCTTGAATGTATGACTGTCCTGTCTTTCATGACCTTGACACTTTTGAAGAGTACTGGTCAGTTCTTTTGTGCAGTATCGCTCAGTTTGGGCTTGTCTGATGTTTTCTCATGATTAGAGTGAAGTTTTGCATTTTGGGCACGAATATTGCAGAGACAATGCTGTCCTTCTCACTACATCATTTTAGGGGTAACTGATGTCAGCATTTCTCATCATCCGCCATGTTCCGATCACTTGGTTAAGGTGGAGTCAGCCAGGTTTTTAAACTGAAAGTTCTCATACCCCTTTATAGATAATAGTTATCTTGGGGGAGATACCTTGAGACTATAAAATATCCTTTTTCTCCTTCAATGTATCTGATCATTTTGGTGTCCAAGAGTGGATCTTGCCTGCCTCAATTACTACTGAGTGCTGGTCCACGTTTCATTTTTTTTAAAAGACCACTTGCCATTCCTGATCTTGCCAAAAGGTGGCAGTAGCATTGCTTAAATGGAATTTGTCGACGATACTTTCCACTCAAAGTGGAGGGATGCCCTTTCTGTCTATAAATGGAGCATATAGACTTGCATTTAATTAGGTTTGCGTCTAAGTAACAAAACGAAGACATTGCTTCCAAGGTTTTTTGTTTGTTTGCTTGTTTTGGGGTGTTTTTTTTGCAAGTAATTTTCTCCTACAATTTCTTATTTCTCCATAAAGAGACTTGGACTCAAGGGCCAAACTTAGTTGTTTTACAGGAAGAATACACTTTTTAAAGTTAAAGTAGGCTATTTCTTTTGTCTCTTTATTTCAGGTTCTGTAAAGGCACCTGTGAAAACAGAAGACCTTATTCAGAGTGTCCTAACAGGTAAATGCTGCCCTCTTCCCCAAGGAATTAGGCAGTTGAATATTATACAGCATAAGTATTTAGCAAGAGAGGATGTCCCCTCACCTCTGAAAAATAACATAATTAATATTTCTTCTCTGAAAATACCCACAGATATACAGTCTGAGTTCAAATCACATTATACAATGTCATCATGTCATCATAGAGAAGTAACCATATTTGGCAGATAGGACTCTGTGGGTATAGAAATAATATAATTTCATAAGATATTGATATTAAAATCAAAGGATAGTTACATACTGGAAATATGACCCAGAGAACGGGAACACACGCCCTCCCAATGTGCCAATAATAAGGTGTATTTTAGAAATGCAGAATGTGAGCCATTTGGGCCCACCGAATACGGAGTGTTTAGGAACTGAGATCCCATCAGAAAATAATTTCTATTTCGTTAGTACCTTAAACTAGTGGAACTAAAATTGGTACCTGATTTCTTTACTACAATGAGCAGCATGTAGCAGCATCTTCGAAACGTTTGTAGTATTTGGCCCAATACACAGAAATAATGCAAACACATGTTGACCAAAAAGCAGTGCTTTTGGTAACAGCCAAAAACTATAAACAACCCAGAAGTCCATAAACAGTAGTGTAGATAAATAAATTGTGGTATAGTCATAGAGTAAAATATGATATAGCTGGAGGGATAAATAAACTATGATCGTACACAACATGGATAAAATTCACATGCACAATGCAGAGGGAAAGAGGCCCGATGAGAGAGCACATTCTTTGTAATCCCAGCTGTATACAGCTAAAAACAGACAAAACGAATTTGTCCGTTAGAAACACGGATTCAGATGATACTTGGGAGGGGACAGGGGATGCAAACCCCAAAAAGAGGATCTCCAGGATACTGATAATGTTCTGATCTTGATCTGAGAGGTGGTTAGGAAAGCCTGCCCACTCTGGGAAAACGTGTAAGGGGTGGATTTATGATTTATGTGCTTTTATGTGTGTATATTTCACCAATATGTAAAATCTGCATCGAATAATTACTTGAGGAATGCATTAAAACATGTTCTTAAAGATTCAATCCCATGGGCAACAGTATATTGTTAACACATAAAATAAGAAACAGAAGTGTAAATACAGCATGATTCCAGGGTTATTTTAAAATACATAAATATGTAGACAAAAGGCAGTGGATGTGTACTGTTATTAACACTTCTGGGTGGCTTGTTTGCCAGTGATACTTATTACTTTATGTAAATGAACATTCCCGTTATGCTTAAGACCCTATTCAAAGAATAGCCTTTAATCCACAGACTTTAGAAGAAAAGAGTACTTTCTGTGGAATTTTTTTTTTAATTGTAGGCTGGAACATCTTGAACCCTCTTGCTGAACTTGCTGTTGCTGGGTGCTCTATACCATTTAATGAAGTGGGATTGGATCTGTTACCCAAAATGTAGCAATTCCTTAGGATTATAAATTCTTAGCATAATAAGTTATTATGCAACCATAATGAGTCCATTTGGGCCTGAGGGAAACCATTAGATAAATGTACCTGATTCTCTTCCTGGCCTCTTTCTCAAAAGGAATCAAATGTCAGGAGAATAGACACATTATAAAAAAGGGGAACCATGTTTCAACTGCTTAACGACCTTAGCACTGAAGCATGTAAATTATTATTCTGATTTCAGTGTTTATCCACCAGATAGCTCATTTCTCTTCAGGTCTGTCAGTGTTCATGGTATATATTATTTCTGAATCTCAGGACAGATCTAAATATTTATGATACCGTATTTTTGTTCCCAGAAGCAGGAAGTTCAAATGAAAGGATGGAAACAAGGGAACTGTGTACTTAATTTAGGTCCAGACAAATGATAATTCATTGAAGTTAAGACACTGTCAGTTTGAAGGCAACGCACTCTTCATGGATTGCTAAGAAAGAAAAGCACCAACAAGTTGTGATTGTACAAAGTATCTGAATTTTAGAAATGGTCACGTACTTTAAAATGCATATTCTAGAATTGATGACATTTGTCAGTAAAACACAGAATGATTTCAGGTCGAGCTCTGTCACATTACATGTGTTCAAAGCACTGGTTAAAATACCACGTAGGAATAAGGTATGCTACCACGAACCCTGATGGTTCCTTTGGGCAAATGCCATCAAGGGACCCTCCCTTGCTTCAGGTCTTTATCCTGGAACACTGTTGTGATAAATCCAAACTTACAGGGTCTGGGCTGTGAAGAGTGCCCCTTGGAGACGGTGCTGTTATGTGTGATTTGTTAAGCCTCGACAAGCTCGTTGCCAGAAACTGTGTTCAATACTTCGCATGAGTCTTTCATTTCATCATCACAAAGCCCTAACAGGTAGTGGGATTATTGAGGTCCTTAAAGTGGATCCTGTTGGTGCCCATCCCTTTCCCATGCTCCAGCTGTGGTGCTGGAACAGCTCACAGCTTCCCCTTCTCTTGGCAATTGCCCTCAGCCCAAAAGAAGATTCCTCACCAGGAGGTTATACCTTCCCTGCCTGATTTTCTCAATTTGCAAAAGGCTAGCATTCTTACCTCAAGGTGAGACCCAGGCAGAAGTCAGGCTCCTGCTGAGACCACACCATTGCTCACCTCCTTCCCCTTCCCCCCATCTGCTGCGCTCCCCTCTTCCCTCTGAGCCTCTCTCAAGTAAATCACATACACCAGATCCCCCCTCTCAGGCTTTGTTTCTGGGGAAGCCAAACTTCCCCAAAAAATTATGAGTGAAGAAATTCGGTCTTTGAGAGCTTCGGTGATGGAACTTCTGAAGTTAGCAAGTTCGAGAGCCAGACTGGAACCCAGATGCATTTGACATCCAGGCATTGCTTGGAAGCTCCAGTGGGCTGGGATCAAACCAGTATTGCCCGGGAAGCAGGTTGCGACTCCTCCTGACATCTGGGTTTGCTGTCCGTCCACGTCTGTTAGCTTTTATACTCATTTGTTGCAGAAGTGGAAGCCCAGACCATCGAAGAGCTAAAGCAGCAGAAATCCTTTGTGAAACTTCAAAAGAAGCACTACAAAGAAATGAAAGACCTGGTTAAAAGACACCACAAGAAAACCACTGATCTTATCAAAGAACACACTACAAAATATAATGAGATTCAGAACGACTACTTGAGAAGGAGGGCAGCTTTGGAAAAGACAGCCAAAAAGGATAGTAAGAAAAAGTAAGTGGAGTGAGTATTTCTGAGTTGTTTCATAGTATGAAGGAAAAGAGTTCTTCACATGGATTTTCGATATTTTTAGACCATATTTTGGATATGGGGCAAGAAGGAAGGCCACCTCAGCTCAGTTTTGCTTGTGGACTAAATTTCTTTATTTGCCCACCTCCTAAGAACAGATATGCAGGAAGTCCTATCCTCGGGTTCAGGCCTGTGGGCCCAATACCAGTGGGCTGACTTCCCATGTTACAGCTGCCAAACTGGCAGGTATGCAATTTTGCCATGTTCTAGAACCTAGTTGAGCTGTAGAAAAGAGAAGTCTCAACTATCCTTTGCTGCCTTTGCTGAAACCCTCAAAGCCTTCTACAAGTAGCCCTTGTTTGGGTCTAGGGATCCCCATAGCCCTATGTATCCAGACCTTGACAGGGAGAAGCATCCCTCACATATTCATTCAACCCACGTTTGTTGAGTGCCTACTGTGTGCCCTGGGGACACAGCAGTGACCATGACTTATGCAGTTATCACCCATGAGGAGCTAGCATGGCAAAGCAGGGAACTATGTGATCCTGAGAGCCACCTGCCATTGAGCTGAGTCAAATAGGCTCTACGCCATCCTTTCTTTCACTTCCTTAAGGAATAATCTTATCTTGATGCCAGGTTAGAGACAGATGCAAGAGGCAATTTCAGATCCATACATATGATGTATGATTGAATATGTGCTTAACTTAAAGATACAATCAAAGCCCAATACTTGGGTTTTAAAAAGCAACAACATCACCATTTCTTAGAACTAGAATAGTCTGAGAAGCCATCGAGGTGAACTGCTCCTACTTCTTCAAGGAGAAAGCCAAAAAGCCCAAGACATTTACACATTACACAATTACAGTTACACAAACGGTTCCAGCAAAATTGTCCTAAAACTTCTCCTAAATTTCTGTTGTAGGGATGTATATATGGGGTCCTTTGTTTATTTGCACATTTGTGTACTTGGAGGTCATATCCTGAACACTTCTAATAGAGTATGGAAGTAACTCATCATAGAAGACATATGTAAAAATCCTATGAAAATAGAAAAAGAGAAGCAACACACATACACACAGTCTGAGTGGCTACCAGTTATCCAGACCCACTGTCCAGTATGGCAGTCACTAGCCACTTGTGGCTTTCGAGCCCTTGAGAAGTGGCTCATGGAAATGGAAATGTGCTGTTTAAGTCTAAAATACATATCAAATTTTAAAGACTCCATTTAAAAAAAAACATATATATATAAAAGAGCTCATATTTTTATATTGACTTATGTTGATTTTATTTTAATTACATGTTGAGACGATAGTATTTTAGGTGTACGAGGCTGTACAAAATATGTTATTAAAATTAATTTCACTCATTTCCTTTTACTTTTCAAGTTAGCCACTAAAAATTCTAAATCACGTATGTGGGAAAAATCAAATACGTGGCCCATGCTGTATTTCTACTTGACAGTATCAACCATTTAATGTCATTTCTGACCTTGAAATGCTGAATTTTAGCTCTTAGTCTCTGAGAAAAGGGAGTAGGGGTTAGATAATTCTCCTTATCTGATTAAAGCAAACTTGCTTCTTTTTCTAAGAGAGACAAACATTTTCCTGGTATTAAATTACAGAAGAATTCATCTCATGGATCTTATACAGGCAATAGTAGGCAACAGGGGATAATGTCTGCAACGCTGTTTTTACAGAAGATGTAGAAACACTGTTCCCTTGGTTATTTTTTATACTTTTCTTAAAAAAATTAAGAAAAATCCCTAAGATACATCAAAAGAAACTTCTCTTTAAGAGTCAAAGCATTGAGGTCTAATTATGTCCGTCTCTCTCCCATCACCTTTGATACACATTAAAATCCCGAAAATACCTCAGAGTAATAAATGATAATATTGTCCATTTCCGTGTGTCCTACAAAAAGTAAGACCATAAATTTTAAGGGATCACACCCTATGTTTTAGCACAATAAGTTAGTGAGAATTGCCATGATTTATTTCCACATGGCTCCTAATCTTCTCAATATTTGTGTAATTCTCTGGCTATGAACAACTCAAAGTCACCCTGCACAGTGTAAGCACACAATAAATATTTTTCAATGAACTCATGCATCCTCCTTTCTCTTGTAACCTAAGCGTTTGGAGGGAAGCGCCATTTTGGGTAGAGCTATCCATGAAGTTGGTATATCCCCCCCCAAAGAAACTTATTTGATAATGTATCTTTTCTTTAAAAGATGTCAAGAAACAGAACGTCAGCCAGGGGGAGGGTTTGCCAGCAGGCAGGGTCTGCGCGTGCTCTCTCTTTTCTATCCATATCACCCGGATGCACAATTCAGCTGCTCTTCAACTCCCCTGACAGACTCCAATCAATGTTGAGTGTAGTGAAGTCGTTACAGGACATAAGTAGCTGAGAATCACATTACACATGTCTTGTTAAAAAAAAAATAAATAAAAGATAAAAGCCTTAAAAGATCCTTATTAGGGATTGTTTTTCCCAAGGTAGGGTGGATTATCATTCTCTCCACCACTACCACAGGGTCCCCAGCCTCCTGGTTTTCCTTCTCAGCCCCAACATGAAATCTCCCAGTGTCATCCACTCTCTGTGTTTGGAGACCCTCCACTGGTAAGCTTGTCCTTGGGGTATCAACCTCTATCTCAAGTGGTTTATTAAAACATTTATTTCCCAACACATCCTCTGTCTAGGAGGAACTGTGATGTACAGCCTTCCCTTCGCCTTGTTATGCCCTGCATGGTTTGTGACTCAAGATCTGTGCCTCTTGCAGATCAGATCCCAGCAGTCCTGACCATGGTTCATCAACGATTGAACAAGATCTTGCTGCCCTAGATGCTGAAATGACCCAAAAGTTAATAGACTTGAAAGACAAACAACAGCAACAGCTGCTTAATCTTCGACAAGAGCAGTATTATAGTGAAAAATATCAGAAGCGAGAACATATTAAACTGGTAAGCCCAAGAAACACAATTGTGTTTGTATAGCTGGGAACACTCTTTTCTATAGAAAGCTGTTGATGTTCTTGGATAACTTTAAAGAGAGACAGCGGGGGCTCCTGGGTGGTTCAGTTAGTTGGGTGGCTGCCTTCAGCTCAGGTCATGATCCAGGAGACCCAAGATTGAGCCCCGTGTTGGGCTCCCTGCTCAGCGGGGAGTCTGCTTGTCCCTGTCTCCCTATACCTCCTCCCCCCAGTGCTCGTGTTCTCTCTCTCCCTCACTCACTCTCTCTCAAATAAATAAGTAAAATCTTAAAAATAAATAAATAAATAAATAAAGAGAGACAGTGGCAGGTCTGGCTGGCACCTTCCTTTGGCTTCCTTAGCCAATAATCTTACCTTGATGTCAGGTTATAGAGCGAGGTAAGATGCATTTCTCAGATCTGTAGTGTGACATGATTTAATGCGTTCTTCACTTGAAAGCACAATCAAAACCCAGTCCTTGGGCTTTATAAAACAATGAAATAATTTCTTAGAATTTGAAACCGCATAAGGGTACCTTGTGTCCCCCACACTAATATTTTACAAGCTCCACTGCCCCCAGCATCTTCACCAAGCTCCCCTCTGATCCCTGATGATGCTATTTTGCTGTTTTTATTTTTCACTAACTTATTTTGGGGTTATAGTTTTGGGGAGGGAGAATCTTTGAACTCCCACAAGGAATTTTAAAAAATGCTTATTTTGGTTCAAGAAAATTAAGAACATGCTACTAATAAATGTTCGCTATTTTTGGTGTCAGCAGGCCTAATAGGCATTAAACAATACAGCCCAGTCTCCTACATTGAGGAGAGTAGAGGAAAGGATCTACAGGACCAGTGTGGGATGTTGTCTACCCAATCACTGTGCGCCAACCCCCCTCCCACCCATCCCTCCCACCCCCCCTGTGGAAGGAAATGCCATAGTCCCTCTTAGTGGTCAGTTTTGTCCTCCAGAATGTTTTCTCAAAGGTTGTGACATTCTCTCCACTGTTGTTGATGCCTTGACACATAGTACGGTTGTGACAAATATTTGGTGACAGATTAAGTGAATCAAATGATCAAGTAGCCTTAAAAACAAGCTTGTGCCCCGAACAACACCAATGAATAAGTTAATAGAAATGAAAAGCATGTAGCCAGAGTTTGTATGAGTTTGTATGGTTCTGCTTTGGAGTTAGGTGGATGGAGTTAGGTGATTCAGTATCCTGCTGTTGACCTAGTCTGGTTGTCCAGTGATAATATGCAAACAAGCAGGTCAAAGTCAGGTGAAGAGCGTATCAACTATCGGATTCCACTTGGCCAGTTAGTCTCAACTTCGCATGCATCGGAATCACTTGGAAGGCTTGTTAAAACACAGATGGATGGTCCTTGCCCCAAATTTCTAGCTCATCAGGCCTCTTGAAGAGCTGGTGACAGATGTTTTGGGTTCCTGGACCACACTTTGAGGACCACTGCCTGATTCCTAGGTGTCTGGCTTGAGGATTTATTTTTAACAAGTTCCTCCTGATTTGGGGCGGGGGGGGGGGGGGTTCCTTGTCTGTGAACTTCTGAAATAAGCTCTGAGCCATGAAGGAATGGTAGGTCAGGGGTCAGGTTCAGTGTAAGGAAGGGATCGCCTGACAGGCCAAAGAAAGTCAAAGTAAATCTTAGTGAGAAATAATGGCCACCTGATTTACTCCAGTACCTCATCCCTAGTACTCCAGAAAGTAACAACAATGATAAAAATTAAAAGTGGGGGGGGTTCCTTGTCTGTGAACTTCTGAAATAAGCTCTGAGCCATGAAGGAATGGTAGGTCAGGGGTCAGGTTCAGTGTAAGGAAGGGATCGCCTGACAGGCCAGAGAAAGTCAAAGTAAATCTTAGTGAGAAATAATGGCCACCTGATTTACTCCAGTACCTCATCCCTAGTACTCCAGAAAGTAACAACAATGATAAAAATTAAAATAATAACCGTGTATTGCGCATTCACCATAGGGGCCCTGCCTGTGTTAACCATTTACAGAAATTGTCCATTTTAATCCTGACAACAACCACCCCTGGAGTTTATTGTCAACCACCCATGGAATATTACTGTCAGCATCTTTTGCAATTAAAACAAAAACAAAAACACAAAAACAAAAACAGAGCCATTCACAACTAGAAAGGGATGAAGTTGGGATTTGAACCTTGGTCCCCTGACTCTAGAGGCCCTGCTTTCTAACCATTGTGCAGATAGCTCTGGTAATTCAGATCTCAGGCCAAGCTTATCATAATGACCTCATATCGACTCATACAGGACGTGCACAGCCAACGCCTTCATTGCAATGCCTAGGATACTGTTCTCTCTCTCTCTTTCTCTTCAACAACCTTATTATCCATGCCAGGTATCAGCACAATTTTAGAACATTTTATCACATCAAAAAATAAACCCTCGTTCATTCATTCATTAAGCAAATACATATTAGATACCTACTCAGTAAATATCTTCAAATAGAAGAGGATAAAAATGACAATCCCAGCCTTTATGGAGACTACATTCTAGATGAGGGGTCAGACTATGAACAAAATAATTTCATAAGAGACACCTGGGTGGCTCAGTTGGTTAAATGTTTGCCTTTGGCTCAGGTCGTGGTCTTGGGATTCTGGGGTCCAACCCTGAATCAGGCTCCCTGCTCAGCAGAGTGTCTGCTTCTACCTCTCTCTCTGCCCCCTCCTCCCATGGCTCGTTTTCTCTCTCTCTCTCTCTCTCTAACAAATCTTTTTTAAAAGTTCGTAAAATATATAGTGTGTCAGGTGTTCCTAACTGTCAGGAGGAAAATCAATGAGAAATGGGGATATAGGGAGGGAGGGTGAAGGGAAGGTTGAGGAGCATGCTTTGAAATTTCAAACTGAGTAAACAGGGAAGGGCTCATGGAGAAGCAGCAGCTGACCTGCAGTGAAGGACTGACTTCTATAAACACGGGGCAAGATTTTGTTCAGCAAAAGGATTAGCAAATGCCAAGATTCTGGGTGAAGGTTGGAGCTGTGTGCTGGGGGACCCGCAGTCTGGCTCTGTCTGAGACTGTCAGAGATGGGACTTCCGGGGCTGGGGACGGATCTCATAGAGTTGTAGACCTCTTGTGTTTCAACTTTCATGTGACGTTGATGCCACTGGAAGGTTTTGCATGGAGGAGCCACATGACCTGAAGTAACCTTTCCGAGGATCATTCTTCTAGTGCCTGGTGAAGAGTAGGGCCCCAGGAAAGGGCCGTCCCAGAGGAGAGTTCAGATGAATGGTGACCCCAGGGTTTAGAAGCCCTGGGGTTCTCTGGCAGGTGACCGCGGTTGACAAACCGGTGACTATTACTAGGAGGACTAGGCAATCCAGATCTGGGGTTGCCCCAGAGTTCCAGCCCCTGGCCAGATTCCCTTCCCCAAGGAGAGAGAAGGGGTAATTCAGAATAAGAGGAAAACTCGATTGTCATGGGAGAGTCCCAAACCAAGAATTCAGAGTGTGGATGAAAACAGAAGCCCAGATGTGCCAGAAGGGTCTTTCAGGGAGCAGGGGGTGGTTCAAATGGGCGCAGCAATCACAGGGAAGAGCTGCACCCGGTCACTGTCACTGGAGGAACACCTCGGCATGAGGCCCCACATCGGACCCCGGCAGAGGAGGTCACAGAGAGTGGCCCAGCAGGTTTTCTCCTGGAGGGGAAGGTGGACTGGGAACGAAGGAAGACCAAGCTGAGCTTCTAAGTAGAAAATCACACCCCTGTAGAGACACTGGGGCAGGAGAAGTCGTGAAACTCCCCCTGGTGGGGAAGGGGGTGGCAGTCCCACCACAGATGTTTCTACTCACTTCTCTCTAGGAAGGAATGAGTGCATCCTGGGGGCGCCTTGGGGCGCCTGGGTGGCTCCATCCGTTGAGCATCTGCCTTTAGTTCAGGTCATGATCCCGGGATCCCAGGATCGAATCCCACACTGGGCTTCTTTGCTCAGTGGGGAGTTTGCTCCCTCTCCCTCTGCCTGCCGCTCCACCTACACCTGTTCTCACTCACTTGCTCTCTCAAACGAATAAATAAAATCTTAAAAAAAAATTTTTTTTTTTAAGAATTCTTTAGAAAAACACACATACATGTCCAAGCTATTCTGGCCCTTTCAGGCCAAATATACCCAAAATACTCACCCCATCACCTTTGTGATTATGGATTTGGGTTTCAGATAAAGTCCTGAAGCCTTTGAACACAGTTGCATTCTTTTGTTAAGGCTGAAACACCTAAGATTTAGAACCACACAAAGTTTGTTTTATGGCCGTGTAGAGGCATCTACAATTTCTACCACGTGCCCTTAGCTGGTACGTATCAGAACTTTCTATCACTCCATTTGCAACAGCCAGAAATTGTTCTGCCAGGAAATCTTTTGACCGAGAGCACCCAGAAGTGTTAGTTCTATCTTTGGTTGTGGATCCGAGTTGAGAACAGGACTCTCCGGCTAAATTAGACAAATGAAAGTGTAATTAAAAAGCAAGTAGGCCCCAGGTAAAAAGGGGAATTTGGGTGATAAGGGAAATTAAACAAGATATTTCATCTCCCAAAATTAAAAAAGATATTTCATCTCCCAAAATTGGTTTGGGAATTAAATACAGATGTGTTTAGAATAAGGTCTATACGTTTCTAATGCTGGCCCCCACAATTCAAGGATCAAGAAGGAAGGCATTACAGCAATCAACTCCCTGTCAGACATTCACTGAAAACTCAGTATTTGTGGGGCGCCCGGCTGGTTCAGTTGGTAGAACATGTGACTCTTGATCTTTGGGTTGTAAGTTCGAGCCCCACGTGGATGTAGAGATTGAGTAAAAAATAAAATTGTTTTTAAAAAGCTGATTTTTGCAAAACACTGGAGATGAAGATGAAGGAGAATGTGGTTACCGCACACTCCGGGAGCCTATATCACAAAGTTATGATAGCATATTATAAGAGAAATAAGAAAGGTATCAGCAAATTGATACAAAAACCTGGAGGTGGGAGCCATTTTTGTAGCTCTATAAACGGATAAATACCAACAGAATATTTTTTAGGTTATCGTTCATAGGAGGTTCACAGACGCTATAGCTTCAAAGACATTTTTATACCTGTCTAAGGAACAATCTTTATCATTGCAACTCAGTATCCAAATAGCTCTGCTCTGGTTACTCAAGTGTGGGTCCCAAATCACCTGGGAGCCTGTTAGACAGGCAGTCTCCTGCCTCACCCCAGACCTGCCAGATCACAATTTGCATTTTAATAGGAGTCCCAGGTGACTTGTTACACACTCAAGTTAAAGGAGCATGGTTTGAGAGCCATCGATCCTTATCTTCATTCGAAATGCCTTTTGGAATAAGGCTAAAGTTCCTTTTACTTGAAATGGGAAATTCAGCCTGTGCTCCATTATTCACAGCTTGATGATCAAGCTGGAGGGGTACCGATTGGTGCCCAAGGCATGGGGCCTATGGAAATCCCTCCTTTTATTTCCTGCCTGGTCTGACCATCAGAAAAAAACAATTACTTTCAGTTAGAGGTGAGTGA
The DNA here is from genome assembly GCF_002288905.1 of Enhydra lutris kenyoni. Taxonomy (NCBI): domain Eukaryota; kingdom Metazoa; phylum Chordata; class Mammalia; order Carnivora; family Mustelidae; genus Enhydra; species Enhydra lutris. Next base: position 34,115,536 of record NW_019154090.1, read on the forward strand.
AAATAAAAATGTAAATTCCCCAACCCCCTTCAAGTTCTTGCACTCCCTGAGCTCTCTCCACAGATATTTTGAAAATCTATGAACCCCAAATGGGGACCCCGTTCCAAGGATAGGATTGGGGAGTTTGCCCTAACTTGATCTGTTTTTCATCAGCAGCCATAGGGTGACCCCAACTTTTGGTCATACCATTAGTGTTAGGTATTCATTTTAAAAGTGATTTTTTTTATGGGGCGCCTGCGTGGCTCAGTTGGTTGAGCGTCTGACTCTTGGTTTCAACGCAGGTCATGATCTCGGAGTCGTGACATCAAGCCCCATGTCGGGCTCTGCACTCAGCTGGGAGTTTGCTCAAGATTCTCTCCCCTTCTCCCTCTGCTCCTCCCCACCCTCACTCCCTCTCTCCCTAAAATAAATAAATAAATCTTTAAAAAATTAATAAAATGAAAGTGACTTTGGTAAGTGAGAGTTAGGGGCTCCCTCTGGGGGCTCTTGATGACTGTCAATAATGAGCCCCAGTATGACATTCAAGCTTAAAAACCCATAGCCTAGTGAGGGGGGTACTTACTAGGAGTGATGCGCTGGGGTTACTTCTCAACTGCAGCAGTGCCTTGCCCGCCATTTTGTTTTCTCTCTTTTTCATGGCTTCAAGAAAAGATTTCCTCTTTTTTTCTCATAGTCATCACACTAGTCATCCTATGCAGAGGATTGTTTTGTTTTGCTTTGCTCCCTGCGTTTTCTCCTCCTTCTCATATTTAAAGTCTCCCACTTATGCCAGCCCCATCCATTTCTCCCTTCCTTCCCATCAACTTTAATGGCTGCTATGGTTCTTCTACATCCTCCCACTTATCTCACCAGCAACCACTTCTGGGCCTTAAACCAACTTTAGTGTATACCCACCTGAGTTCCCCAAGTCCCTGCCAATCCCGGGGACTGAAAGATGTACTTCACAGTGAAAGCTCTGGGTAAATGCCAACCAGCTACTAATGGATGGCCCATTAGGATGTGAGTAAGGATAAGTGAAGGTCGAGAGTCAAATGTCTTTTCGGGCCACTGCTCTCCCACTGAGTATCTGTGTGACCCCTCTGAACTTTCATTTTCTCATCTGTCCAGTGGATATAAGAATAATCCTCATTTTATAGACGCATAAGAAGGAATAATGAGATAATGTTCACCAGTCATTGTTTTCAGTGAAGCCTTTTTTTTTTTTTTTAAGACATGAATTAACTAGGAAATCTTGACCTCAAATATAAATGTGTATTGCAGTTTTTGACATCCTGCTGCAGCCTGATGGAGCTCATTGCCTTCCTTTGGATGATTTCTATGAGCACCATTTGCTGTCGCAGCCTGTAAAGAAGCCAACCTTGAATTTTCTCCCTTCTATGGTCAGCCAGTTCAAGTGTATGGGCCAGGAATAATTACAGTGACAAGAAGTGACTCTACTGAGTTGTGGTGGTGTTCTCTGTCTTCCTCCAGTTTTCTGACTTTAACATGGGATTATTTTTCTTAATAAATAAATGACTTAACTTTCCTAAAAACTTCACATTCTCCACCAGATAAGAAATGACAAACAAATAAAAGACTTTAGTAGTGAAATAAAGAATGAAAGAATTGTCGAAATGTGTTCTCATTTGTCAATTTTTCTGGTCCCCATTGGGTAACCCTAATAGAATGAATACTCTTCTTTTCATATATATTTCATATATATATGTATATATACATATATATGTGAGATATATGTATAGCATATATATATGAATAGAAATTATCTTTATCTTAAAATTCCATTGCTTTAATTATGAGCAGAAATGAATATATTTCCATGTGCATATTGGCCATTTGTATTCCTTTTTTTTTTTTGGACAGGAAGTAGGATTTATTGGTGGGCATGAATAAGAAGAGGGCAGCACCAAGGCTCTCATGAGTGCAGGGCCCACCATTTGTTCAGGGGGCCATGATTAGGGATGTATTTCACCCCACAGCCATCTGGACTGAGCTTTTTTTCAGCTACCATGTCCTCAGTTCATTTGTATTAAACTTAGTAAAGTCCCACTTCTTGGAAATGTGGTTCTCCTGGTGGTCAGGGAACTTGAACTTGGCCCTGAGTAGGGCCTTAATTGCATGCTCCTTGTTTTGCACGTTGGTACTGGTGGATATGGCGACTTGGCCAACGTGGACCCTGGTCACTGTGCTCTGGGGCTTTCCAAAGGCACTCTGAATACCTGTCTGGAGCTTAGATTGAGGATAGCACCAGCAGAAACCCATGTGCATTGGAAAGGGCTGTCTCCAAGGTCCTTTAGGGCAACCAATGCAAACAACAGGCTGCATACACTACTGTTTGCAACCACTGCACACCAGGCCCCCAGTGGGGAGAGCAAAGTCATCTTAATTGGAGGCAGATTATAGTCTTTTTTCTTTTTACACACTGCCCATTCACATCCATCACATACTTTTCTGCTGGATTGTCTCCTTTCTTTTTGACCCACAGAGTTCATATGGTATCTTTTCATTTATTATTTTGAGGGGTGGGGAAGTTAGAGTGTGAAATACACTTACATAACCATTCATGCATTGAAAGTCATCGAAGGCTTCCTGTGGTCCTCATATTCGTGGGGAAATTTGTGTGGACCGAGCCTAAACATAGTCCCTGCCCCCCCCTTTTTTTTCTTAATGTGAACATATCTGTTTATTTACAGCTTTTGATGTTTAAAATTTCAAATAAAATGATCTGTCCAATTGCTATACTTTTAAAAAAATAAATCATTTTCCATTCTCTTCTAGAAAAAGCTGCAGCACAAATTAACAAAGACTAGTGCAAATATAATTACATTTAAAACATAATTTAGGAAACATTATGTAGCTCTTTTATTTTATTTATTTATTTTAAAGATTTTATTTATTTATTTGACAGACAGAGATCACAAGTAGGTAGAGAGGCAGGCAGAGAAAGAGGGGAAAGCAGGCTCCCCACTGAGCAGAGATCCCGATGTGGGGCTCGATCCCAGGACCCTGACATCATGGCCTGAGCTGTGGGGCTCAATCCCAGGACCCTAAGATCATGACCCGAGCCGAAGGCAGAGGCTTAACTACTGAGCCACCCAGGCGCCCCACCTCTTTTAGATTAGAAAGCATAACATGTAATTGTTGGTAACAAAAGTCAACCAGAATGAAATACAGACATTTATATCTTATGTTTGCACGCATCTTATAAAGATAACAAAAAATAGTAAGTTTTATGTTTTTACCAGACATGAGTATAAACATATAAATAGGCAAACCCTCCCTTTATTTTTACTTCAATTTTTTTCTCCTATATTCAGTAAAAATACTTTTACTTTTCAAAAGTATATGACAGGTCTCAGGACAAATCTCTCACTTCTTTAGCATGTACTTTTCCATTCTGTGATGCACACAGTTTAGATATTATGATGCATTTTTAAATGGAACAATTGAATGCCAAACCCAAGTTGCTTCAATGTAACTAGAGAAGATTTAAAGCTAGCACTATATCATCGTGAATTGCAGCATACGTACCGTATTGCCCCATGCTAGTCTGATACGTGCTAGTTGGTACTGCCATGGTAGTGATGTTAGGTGGCGCTGCTTCTTCCTCCAATTTTTCTTCTTCATTCTTGGGAACACCAAGCACATCAGTGATTGAAAGGAAAGGTTGTGAAGTCAGACAGATCTACTAAGAGTATGCCCATCTTTATCAGGTAACTTTGTTGCATAACAAAGACCTCAAAACTTACTGCCTTAAGATGACAATTTGTTTAGCTCTTGATTCTGTGGCTAGCAATTTGAACTTCACTCAACTAGACGGCTCCTCTAGTCTTGGCTGGGCCCATTCAATGTCTTGGCTGGAGTTCATTCATGTGTCTCTGGTTCAGCCATCCATCAGCTAGGGGCTCTGCTTTTGGAGATTGGCTGACTGTCGACCGGGTCGAGACAGGTGACTGATCCACATGTGTTAATTGGTAACTATTTGGGTAACATTAAGGAAAACAATCAGGAAATAGAACCATCCCCAAAGGTAAAGAAAATAATAGTTTTGACTTGTGTCAACTTAAAAGAGCTTAGGGAACAGAAGGGACTCTGCTGGAAGGAAAATTCCAAAATAGAACCCACAAGTCTGATCATTTCATTTGTGCCCTCTGGAATTGCAGGACTCATTGCATTCCACTGGACAAGTCAGAGATGTTGAAATGATATATTTTGTATTAGGAAAACAAGTAGCTGACATGCTGTGGTATGTATCTTCACAGGCAGTCCTTCTAAGTTTGGATTCCAAAGGGACTGTTGAAATATTAAGTCCATGATTTATTGCCCTATTTAGTAAAAAACCACAGGACAAATCACATATCTTTTAATCAGATCCCCTTTGCTAATTATTTGAAAACCTCCAGTTTGAACATTATTGCTACTTTCCCACATCTGAGTGGTGACCGATATTTTTTTATTTATTCTGAATTAAATGGTCTTGACATCTTTTAAAATTACAAAGCCTTACCCTAAAATCGTAGTGGTTTGGTGGTTGTTTTTTTTTAGTTGATTTAATCAGATATGATAATCTTAATTAAGTTGATGAAATGCAAACATTTTCTCATTGGCAAAACCCAGGCATCATTAGCATGCCCTAAGTAGACCCTCCTTTATCAAATTTCTCAATTTTTTAAAAGTTTGAAGGTATTTCCAGTTGATAGCCTCATAAAAGAATACCAGAAATATCATTCAAGGGAGTATGCTACATTGATCTATTTATATTTCCCAGAAAGCTCAAAAGCTGGCATTTACCTCAGCATAACTTAAAGGTGAAAAATAATTCTAAATTTGAATTTGAATGGCCAGGATACACCCCAGTGTGAACGTCCACCTTGCATTTAAATTCTCAGTAATGTGTTTAGTCCATAGATCATTACTTAGTTTAGAAGCATCATAAATTAATTCTTTGTAAAAGGAAAAAAAAAGACAGAGTGAAAATTCAGAGTGGATGCTTTAATGAGGAGAAAAGAAGGTGGTAGCTTCTCTAGATATTACTGGAAGGGGGGAAGGAAGGTGGGTTGTGCCTGAAGTGTGAACGCTCTATATTGGACTTTTGCTCATGTTCCAAAATTGTCCTTCTTAAGAGGAGACTGAACAGGCCAACTTCTGTCCACATGTTTTTTTGTTTTTTGTTTTTTTAATCCCTTTTGAATTAGAGTCAAGGAATTATTCTCTTCCATGGAAACCATTTGCTCACCCTCAAAGGATGGACCCAAGTCAATTTCAGCATGGAGTTGAAAACAAGCATAAAATTGTATTCCCTCGGGGCTTTTCTTTTTCACTCCTTAAAAGGTTTGGAACATTTAACTAGGAGAGTTGTCAAGAGTGGTAAACAAAAAAGCCCAATAACTGAAATGTGTCTAATCCTTTGGGCCAGAGAAAAGAATCATACTAAAAGTTAAAATTAAATGTTTACCGCATTTCCGTTTAACCATGTACTCTCTTGTTTTTTTGTTTTGTTTTGTTTTATTTTGTTTTGGTTTGGTTTTTTGCCCTGGGAATTCTAAATTAATCTTTTCTTCTTTCCTATCTTCAGTGAGTTTTGTGACTAATGCATAATTGAATAGTTCTTTGAGTAGAACCTGTCTGCCAATAAATACACCCACAGTGAGTGTATCCTTACGTTAGTTCAAAAGCACTCCAGTTATTGTGTGAAAAATCCCTCTTATGGGTGCCATTTTCACATCTCATGCAATAGAAATCCTGGACCCGATACTCAGAGAAGTTCCTTTTTCTTATTTGGGGTTTTCTATTTCTACTTTTTGTCAGGATTCTCTTGGTTGCAAGTGACAGAAATCCATGTTAAACTTATTTATATACTAGAGAAATGCACAGGGTAGGTCACATGAGGAAAGACTGACCATCCACACCAGGGGAGGAAAGGGATGGAGAAATGGATGCCAGAAGTCACTGACAGCCCTTTCTATGTCTGTCTGCCTGTCTGTCTACCTATATCTCTCCCTTTTTCTCTCTTTTCCTGTCCTTCCCCTCCCTCCCTCCTTTCTTCTTTCTCTCTCTCTAATACTTTTCAATGTGTATTACCACTATTCTTTTCCAACAGCATGTAGGCTTCCCCCTGTCAGAAAACATAGGCATCAGCCCATCTAGGTTATATTTCTTTCTCCAGTAGCAGGTTGGAAACATCTGGAGGAAAGCCTTATGAGGGTCATGTGATTGTCTAAACTTGCAACCTTAGACCAATCACCTGTGGCTAAGGTCAGGTTATGACTGGTCCAACTTGGATCAGTGCCTCCCCTGGGACCAGTTACCTTGGGCAAGGGATAGGGATGAAGAATACAGTAGCTCCCATGAGAACCACATTGGGCGCAGAGCCAGTTCTCAGAAAACAGAAGTTCTTCTTAGAGAAGTAGTGTTGGGTAGAGAAAACCAGAAGTAAGCCCCAACTCTCTTTTTAGCATAGGAAAGGGATAACTTACTGATGTATATATAATCCCATTGCCAGTTTTATGGGAGTCTGACAATAGTGGAATATTATTAACAAAGACACAATATTAATCATTCTACTTCCTGGACCTTAAGTAGTAGAAGGGGGAAAAAACAGTAAAATCGAAAGGGCAGAATTACAGTAAGAGTGCCAGGTCTTTTGGAAATAGCTGGAAAGGACGGAATGCTACAGGGAGGGGTTTGTAGTATGGAAGAGTGGGGGAAACCAAGATTAATTGAGTACATGATGGAAAGACATTCACATATCTGCCATATTAAACTCAGAGATGTTGTCCTTTTTAAAACACATATTCTTTGTGATTCTACAGAAACAGTTTTCATCAGTTGTATGCAAAAGCCATGTTTTTAAAAACATACCTGGATTTCATAATAAGGCATTTGTTTCTAAAGAAACAAAACTTAGCTTGTTAAGTGTAAAGTTTTGCAGGAGAGGTAGGCACAAGGCAAGATTTATTAAAGGCACTCTCCGGTGAAGTTTCAGGGCTCAGGAGAAGGAGAGCCAGGAAAGTCGTGCTAGGAGAAGGTCGACACTCTTGGGCGAGGTTCCACGACTCCAGAGAGGGGAGTGGGGGAAGTCGCACAGGGAGGGAGTTGGCAGGGGTCTTTTATGGGACCAAGGCAGCTTGGGCTCACATCCATATATGGTAAGGTATTTGGTGATCGGAGGTTATGGGGTGGGGGGCTCCTGATACTCCTGTTTCCTGCATAGGTATTGGGTTACCTATGGAGACGTGACATGGGCATACATCCTTTTGGCGGGAGAGTCAAGGGTTAAGGAAGGGTGGGGGGAGGGGCTGGAAGATGGCAGTCCTGGCGGTCATTTCTGTTATTCCTCCTGCATTCCCGAAGCCCCCGACCCAACATTAAGTACCCAAACTATATAGTTTTGAAAGTATTTCCAATAAGACAACCCATGGCTTGGACATGCTGCTTCTTTATTGTCACCAAGGTCAAGATCACTGTGGTTTTAAAACGTAAAAGATTTCATTCACAATCTTTTTCTGAGCACCTATTTTGTGTAGAGTCAGGGGTTCCAAAAAAAAGTCATTAGAAAAGATGATTGCAGTGGTGGCATTCCTTTAGGGAGCAATAACGAAGCATGTGCATACAAAGGTCAGTTCTATAATTGGTATCTTTTACAAAAGCCAGTTAAGGGGCCAACCCTAGAGTTATCTGGGCCGTCAAATGGGAGTTATCACCAAAGGCTGGCTTAAGGAAAGGGGCAAGGACAAAGAGAGACTTTCTCTACTACCCACTCTTCTTAGTTAGAGCAGCCCAGCATAATGGAACTTTCTACAAATCTTGGGGATGTCCTATATTGTGCTGTCTTCCACTCAAATGGAAATATCATCAAGATAGATAAATAACAAGAGACAAAGTATAGAAGCAGGTGTGTGCCTGAACAGTTCAGAGAGCAAAATGCTGACTAGGTTATTGGATATGATGAGTATTAGCCCAGACAGGAAATTTGGAGCCGGAGCATAACATATTTGAGAATAGAGGGCCAGTTAAGGCTTTGGTAGATATAAGAAGGAAAAACATTTGGAATGGAGTGGAAGGACTAAGAAAAGACTGAGGGCAGGAAAGAAATTCTTGGAATCCAGATGGGAGTTAGCAAAAATCTGCATCAGAATGCTGTTAACGCAGAGCCTTGAAATACAGGTAACCAGCAGTTCACACATCTCTGTGACTCCCTAGATGTGGAAAGTACCCAAGAAGAAACTCAAATATAATGCTCACTTTTGAACTATATGATGATAATCAGTGGTATTGACTTGTCTTCTGTGCAAGACAAATCCTAAACGTGCTTGTGGAAATGGTGAGACCCTGGTGAGCCTTCCTTCGGTGGAGTTTGTCAAAGGCAGTAGATGAGGCTGAAATTAATTGAAGCCCCTAAGAGAGTTGAGGTAACTGTGGTAATTGGTGGAGATACCATAAATTAAAGAAAGAGATCTTTGTGTAAGAGTGGTTGGCAAAAAGGATAGGATAAAGTCATGATCCCCAGCTGTGCGTAAAGTCACCCTGATGTTGAACTCACAGGGGCATGATGGGATATTTTACATTTTTTTAAGGAAACAGCAACATCCTTTGGACACTGTGCAAAGTACTACTATTAAGTTTGGATCTAATTGTTTCATGAATGAATAGAGCCCTCCTTTTATTTCTTTTAGCCTAAGGTACGCTGAAAAAATTACTGAGATCCCAAGGACACTGTGAAGTAAGAAACATTGTGAATCTCTGGAATAATGAAAGTTAAATCCTGAGAAATGGCCAATAAGTCCAATAACAAAACAATTTCTGTAAGCTTAAAGCAAAATCAGGTGAATTCCAGTGGTTCAAGTATAAGTGTCATGGGGAAGCTGAAGCATATGCAGCTCGGGCATCAAAACTTTAGCAGGAGCCACTGGTCTTCGACTGTAGGGATAGAAATGAAAGGAAGGTCCAACATGGAAGAAAAGTTGAGGGTTCTGGGAGGGCAAGGGAAACAGAAATGGGTTTTCACGCAAAGGGAATGCATGCAGGGCAGAAGAAAGCTTAAGAGGCGAAAATGAAATGGTAGATCAGGTCCTGCCACAGGTTGGAGAAGACAGGATGGAAAACAAGGGTGAGAACCTTCCTCTTGAAAGGAAGGGTAAGGAAACCAAGTTAGGGACCTACAAAGTGGTCTAGTCGGATTTGCATGTGTGTTTTTCCTTTTAATTTTCACAACTACCTCAGGAAGGAAGTGTTAGCCTCATGTCAGACAGGAGGGAGCTGAGTTTGGGGTAATAAAGAGAATGTAGATAAAGTGCCAAAGATTTTTTGAGACAGAAAAGAGGGAATTTGAGGGAATGTCTTAGTCTCTTACCATAGATTAAGTGGCAGAAACAACAAACACTTATTTCTCACAGTTCTGAAGGCTGAATTCCAAGATTAAAGGTGGCTACAGATCCGATGTCTGGTGAAAGCCCACTTCTTGGTTCCTAGATGACCATCTTCTCATTGTGTCCTCACCTGGCTGAGGTGGCAATAGAGCTCTGCAGGTTCTCTTTTATAAGGGCACTAATCCTGTCACGAGAGTTCAAACTTCCTGACCTAATCACCTGCCAAAGCCCCACCACCGAATACCATCACATAGGGGTTAGGATTTCAATAGATGAATTCTGGCAGGGGACAACACAAACATTCAGTCCAGAACAGAGGGTGTCTTCTAAATTGTCTCCATCTTTCTCAATAGTCTAGACAGTGCCTCTCAAACTGCAACATGAACACAAATCTCCTGAGAATCTTATTTAAAACGCATATTTGGATTTAGCTGGTCTGGGGTAGAGCCTGAGGATTTGCATTTCTGTTGCGTTCCCAGGCAATGCCAATGTTGCTGGTCTGACATGGTTATACTGCACTTTGAGTAACAAGATCTAGAAAGCCAACTCATTAGCTAGGAGTCTGTAGAATAGTGCCAGGTGTTTAGGGTACTTGATAAATATTTGTTGGATTGCGGCTAAATTGAACAGTTTAAATAAAGGTGTGTGTTCCGGGAGCCAAGGGGGTGGGAACTCTTCCAGAGAATTGTAAAGAGCAAGGACAGATGCTCTGAGGGAGGGACAAGAAGGAAGGCCAGGAGGTGCGGCAGGCAGGGAAATTCTGTGGGACTCTGAGGGAGTGTAGTGCTGCCAGTGGTCTAGGGGTTGACACCAAATCAAAATAAAAGTCAGAATTGGGTGGGGATGAGGCCGGAGGTAGAAGAAAAGCAAGACATGGGAGCAGGTAGGGGCACAATCAATGAGAGAATATTCTGGATCAGGTGAAGGATGCAGATGACGAAGTGGAAACAGAAGTATGAAGGCCGTTGAAATCAGAAGTGCTGCTGGGAGATCTAACAGTGGTCTGTAGAATGAGGACAGGCCCTCAGAGACCCCCCCAGATCAGGCAAAGTATCCAAATCACCAGAGATTTTTGAAAATACTGAATTCCAGGCCCTCCCCCTAGACATTTGGAGTCCATAGACCTAGGTACGGGCCCCGGAATCTGCATTTTTAGGAAGCTGCCCAGCAGTGGTTCTGATATTGCAGTCAAGGTTGGGGAGAACCCTCTTTTTATTTTTTTTTTTAATTATTTCTTTTCAGCGTAACAGTATTCATTGTTTTTGCACCACACCCAATGCTCCATGCAGTCCGTGCCCTCCTTGATACCCACCACCTGGTTCCCCCAACCTCCCACCCCCCGCCCCTTCAAAACCCTCAGATTGTTTTTCAGAGTCCATAGTCTCTCATGGTTCACCGGGGAGAACCCTCTTAAGAGTGAATGAGAGAGAAGAAAGATCTTATGGGGAAGGAAAGGGGCCGAGTGCACACCCTCAGCTAGAACAGAGATTGCAGGACTCCTCAAGGAAATTTCCAGAGTCTTTGCATGCCGACATTTTACATCTAGACAGCTTGATAAATGGCACTCCAAAGCCGTAATATTTCATGATTTCTTTAATTGTGATGGTCATGATCAGGCAATCTCTTTTGAAAGATCAAATAGATTTTCTGTTGGCCCAAGTCCCAGTTCATATTTGTCCGATTTAATCCACTTCACAGACAAATGCATCAAATTTCACGTTAATGTTAAGTCAATGTGCTTACTTTGTTGTAGTTCTCTAAGAGAATTTCTCCCTTAAGTTTTTATCCTCTTACATAAGAAGGTTTTTTTTTTTAAATAATAATTTCTAAAATCATAATGAAAACAGCATGGGGTAATGGTGAAGGCTACCAGCCATGGAGCCTGATTTCTTGGGTTTGCACCTAGCTCTGCCACTTAACCCCTCTGAGGCTGGGGGCCCAGGACCTGAGCCACACGTGTCAGTGACTTCCTATGTAAAACGAAGCTAGAAGCACAACCTCACAGGGCTTAAAACTCTTCAGACAGTGCTGGCCCTCTGTAAATCAGCTATGGAAGTTTGCTGGGAGCATTTAGGCCATTCCCGTTGAGAGTTACTACTGAAAGATATGTATTTATGCCATCCCATTGTCTGAACCGTCCCTGTTTCTGTGAAGTGTCTCTGTAAATTCCTGGTCTATATTACTCTTGGGGTCTCAGATTGGAGGGCGGTTGGGGGGGGTGTAACACGGTGATGGGTATTAAGGAGGGCGTGTGCTGTGATGAGCACTGGTGTTATACGTAATGAATTGTTGAACACTGCATCAAAAACTAATAGTATATTTACTATACAGTGACTAACTGAACATAATTAAAAGAAAGGAAGGAAGGAAGGAAGGAAGTTAGTTAGTTTGCTGGGACTCTGATTAGATTGCCTTGTCCCTGTTGCAGCAACAGGTCACTTACCCTGCGGTATCTGAGAATCTCCATCACTGGCTGACAGCAGTGGGGGGCTTTCAGAGGAAGCCCACACCATCTGCTTGGGGCTCCAGTCAGAAGGGTAGAGTCCAGTTGCCACCACTGCCTGAGTAATGGCAGAAAATTCCATAGGTTCTTCATGTGGAACAGAGAAAGAGATGGGATTGGAAAGCAAAATGACCCTCATGTAACTGATAAGCATTTAACTGAGCACCTACTGAACACTAGGAATGGTGCAGAGGGCCAAGGATATGCAAACACAGACAATGGTCGCTGCCCTCTGGAAGTTTGGTTTGATAAGAAAATTGATGCAAAACAATAAAAGAATTGCTTTCATGAAATGCATGAAAATTCAGGGGTACCATTCTATAGAGAGAATTTCTGAAGGTCTTTAGAAGTTACCTACACAAGGATGCAAACACCGGTTTCTTTTTCTTATTTTTTTTTTTTTAAGATTTTTTTTTTTTTTTTTTTTTGACTGAGAGAGAGAGGTCACAAGTAGGCAGAGAGGCAGGCAGAAAGGGTGGCGGAGGAAGCAGGCTCCCTGCTGAGCAGAGAGCCCGATGCGGGGCTCGATCCCAGGACCCTGAGATCATGACCTGAGCCAAAGGCAGAGGCTTAACCCACTGAGCCACTCAGGCACCCCCAAACACCGATTTCCATCTAAGATGGGCAACTCATGGTCCTTGAGGCAAACAATGAATCTGGTGGAAACCCAGAATTCCAATTCACAGTTGATTATAACTTTTATTCATATCATCCTCCTGTGATTTTGAGCTTCACTGTATCTCCAAGAGACAAAAGCAGGGATCATCCCATTTATAACTGAGAACATGAAGGTTCAGAAAATGTAGCAGTCTTGACCAAAATCATATTTTTGATGTCCTGGAGTAGGGACTGGAGCCAGAACCTCCATGTTACTTGTCATGGCACTGAGCTAAGTTGCAGAAACGAGGACAATAATCTAAGGAATCCTCTTTAATTACAAAGGAGATAAGAGGAAGACATTCATATTAAAACCTAGATAATGCGATGGTTTTAAATTATGTCCTCTTGGCATGGTAGATGCCTGGTAACTGTTAACTATTGTTAAACGTCCATCATTGCTTTCTAAACGCCAGACACTGCTGTCTGGAGGATCCAGGGGAGAGGGTGCTTTGTTTGTGATCATGTAAAACAGCAAACACATTTTCTTTCCCCAGCTTATTCAAAAATTGACGGATGTTGCTGAAGAATGTCAGAATAATCAGCTGAAGAAGCTCAAAGAAATCTGTGAGAAGTAAGCCTGCATTCTCATTCCAGGAGCCCTGTGTCTACAGATGTGTTGCACAAAATCTGCTGTTTATTTACCTTTTTCCCCCCTCTTACTTCTGTTTTGACTTCAGAGAGAAGAAGGAGTTAAAGAAGAAGATGGACAAAAAAAGGCAGGAGAAGATAACAGAAGCTAAATCCAAAGACAAAAGTCAAATGGAAGAGTAAGGAGAAAGAACCCCTTCTCCCCTACCCGTCTCCTGGGGATTATTTTATTCCGTTCAGGATAATCTTTTTTTTTAAGATTTTATTTATTTGACAGAGATCACAAGTTGGCAGAGAGAGAGAGGGAAGCAGGCTCCCCACTAAGCAGAGAGCCCAAAGTGGGGCTCAATCCCAGGACCCCAAGATCATGACCTGAGCCAAAGGCAGAGGCTTAACCCACTGAGCCACCCAGGCACCCCCAGGATAACAACTTCTTAACCACCTAAAGACCCATCTGTGAAATTTCTCCTCTAATTAGCCTTTCCAAAGATCCCTTTTGTAAAGTTTTTAACATGGAAATCATAGAGCAGTTCAGCAAAGAACTAAGGCGCACCCAGGGATCTTTCAGATAAAGGTGGAGTAAAGAGTTGTCCTTAGGGAAAAAAAAACCCAATCCTCAGTTCCCATGCTGTCCGGCCACGTTCCCAGCATTTAGCAAAAACAGAGCTTGCTTGCCAGTGGGCCGAACCTGCTTTCTGTCCAGAGCTAGCAAGCTGTACCTTTCTTGCAGCAGCAATGAGAATGTAGAAAGTTCTGGAAACTTTCATCTGAAAGTCCCAGGTGCACCTATATGTTGATGCTGAATGACGTCATATAATGATCTAGTTGTCATTTGCTCTTAGGGAAAAGACAGAGATGATCCGGTCATACATCCAAGAGGTGGTGCAGTACATCAAGAGGGTACGTCAGTTAATCTCTCTCTGTTTTGCGAACCACATATGAATGTTCGGCAAACACAGTGTGAGCCTCTGAAGGGAAATGCCGAGCCTGGTATCCGTTTATCACTAGCACCTGGGAGAGCAGCTTTACAGAGCAGCTGTTCTGTAATCAGTGTTTCTGCAAGTTTAATTGCAAACCTATAGATTAAAAAGGGTCATCGAAAAATAAATGTCAAGAATCCTTTCCAAAGACAGGAGCCTAGAAGTATAAGGTCAATAGGAGAGCCCCCAAAAGAACGTGTAGTTGTCATCACTGCGAGGAAAGATGGCCACCTCCAAAGGCACTTCTCTGTTTTTTAAGTTGATATTACAGAAATTTTCAAACATTAACAAAAATGTTAATTTTTATTAAATCAACATAATTTATAGATCACCCCCACCTGGACGCTGTGTCCCCATCACCCAGGACCAACGTTTACCAACAGTCTCCTACACTTGTAAGGACAGTTCTTGCTCAGGATATGAAATAATTCAATGTATGCCATAGATCTGAAAAGCTTTCAGTTTTTTTCTGAAAACATTCCCTTGCACATTTAGATGAAAATGACTTTCTTTGTAACTTTCTTGTAGTTAGAAGAGGCCCAAAGTAAACGGCAAGAAAAACTTGTAGAGAAACACAAGGAGATACGTCAACAGATCCTGGACGAAAAGCCCAAGGTAAACTGAACCAAGTAATAACACGCAATAACTTCATTTTCTTTCCATTCAATTAAAATAAGATCTCTGTAGGTCATGTACCTTGCACACGGTCTCTCAGAGCTGTTCCTACAGGGTAAACTGTATCTTCCTCAACCATGGTGAAAATCTTTCCAGCGATATTCAGTACACATTTATCATCTACTGGTGAGCTTTACACATTGCAAAGGCTCAAACCCAGATCCTGACATCTTGGTCGCAGTTGATCTGAAGTGTGGTTCAGATATCTTTAAAGTGCTTTCCCTCTCTCCCTGCCAGAATAGAGAGAATTAGTGGAATTGACCAGGCTTCTTCGGTTCTGATAAAATATTGTAATGGCGGACTTTGTCCAGCAGAGGACGTTCTGTACCAAAATCACCCCGGTTTTTAGCCAACAAAATGCTCTCATAAACCAGAAAAAAAAAAAAGAACAAATCTTCCCCCCATCCCTATATAATAGTATATTGTGGCTCCTCTATCCTTATTGTTCGGTCAAAATCAACTGTTTTTCATTAATATTAAATTTACACAAACTGATCATCTATAAATCAAATACTTTTAGGTTGGCAAACAGCATCTTGATTTTAGATCATTACATACATTTTGATGCATCATTGAATATTTGTCTGTGAAAAAATGTGCTTTCCAGTTTTATTATTTTTCTATGCACGGTTAAAAATATCTACTCTAAAAGGTATTGCTGTTCCATACAAGTACTCTATGAACCTGCAAAGTTTAAATGTTGTTTTCATTTCATTGTATAGTCCATTCATCAATTTACTGCTTATAGAATTTTTTGTGGCTGATTCTAAATATATCTTTACAGTTATTTCTGCTCTTCTCCTTTTGTATTTATTTTGATTTATTTAATATTTTTAACTCCTGAAGTTTTTAGGCCTGGAAATATAGATGAAGCAGTAATGAAAATCTGAGAATTGATAATTACTTAAACATGCTGCTAATTTTTATGTCTTTCATGTAAACATGCAATTTGAATATTCTTAGCCATCATTTTGAGATGATTATGCATTAGTAATAAGTTTTAGGATAATTTCAGAAATTGCTATATTTTCCATTTAGGATTGATCTTTCAAAATGTTTGGAGCAAAAGATTCAGGTCTAGCTGGAATTTAAGAAACACATTAACACCTTAATAATCAGTCCCAGGTGATATATTCACATATACACATTTTTAATCCATGCTGTCTAAAGTCACATGCCATTACTTTGTACACTGACATAATATACCCTGGTTATGACAGCTATCTCATTAACCAGTTTTTGTATTTGAAAGAAATATATATCTTCTGAGATATTGTTGTTCCCACAGAGTTTTATTTTTGCTTTGTTTTTGTTTGTGGTCTAAAATCGTCAGCTACTTGTCTCACAGATACAATGCAATCACAGATGTGTTTTGATTATATAACTCACTATAAAAAACCCTACAAATAGATTGTGTTACTGCACTAGGTTATCATGATTAAATCAACTTTGGTAGGTGTTAAAGCACCTGTAAACTTCTGCACTTAGTATGACTACACATTAGAAGAATAAGTGTTGGGTAGCTTATCAGTCAAGGTGCATTCTGTAGCAGTTTTACAGAAAACCCAATTAAAACTGGCTTATACAATAATAAACTTAGTAAGTCATATTATTGAAAGTTCAGACATGTCACGGTTTGAGGATTGGTTAATCTAACAGCTCACCAACCTCATCAAGAGTCCAGGTATTTTCAGAATCTCTACCATGCCATCTCACTTTGTTGCCTTTCATGCCTGAGCTGTAAACCTATAGTCACAAGATGGCTGCCATAGCTCCATGCATCACAACATTACATAAAACCATTCAAAGGCAATGTCTTCATTTTACAGAATTAAGGAAAACTTTCCTAAATCTTCCTGATACCCTTCTCCCCATTGGCTAAGATTGTGCCATATACCCATTCCTAAACCAATCACAGGCAGGTGATTGGTTTAGGAATGGGTATATGGCACCAATGGGTATATAGGAACCAATCACAGGCATAGTCAACAGGCACCTGAACAAAACTGATGTTTTGTTATCAAAGAAATAGAAATAGCAATTAGGTAGATCATTAACAGTGTGTGCCACTACCATATTTATACCAATTTCCCATTTCTTCTTTTTTTGGTCCTTAGCAAGAGGTCTGAAGTGTTTCTGTGAATTTATAGTAGTTGTTTTGCCTTCATTTGTGTTTTGTTTTATTTGTAAAATTCTGGGCCTGTCTGTACATGATCAGTTTAGTCTGCCCAAATATAGCTAATAATCAGAATCAGTGGTGCTATGGACTGAATTGTGTCCTCCCAGAATTCTCATGTTGAAGCTCTAACCCCCAAAGTCATGGTATATGGAGAAGAGGCCTTTTTGAGGTATTAAGTTTATTGATTCTATTTTTATTTTTTCATTTTTATTGATGTATAGTTAATATACAGTGTTTATATTAGTTTCAGGTGTACAATATAATGATTCAACAACTTATACATTACTTAATGTTCATCATGATAAATGTACTCTTAATCCCCTTCACCTATTTCTTCCATCCCTCCACCCACCTCCCCTCTGACTACCACCAGTTTGTAATCTATATTTAAAGTCTGGATTTTTTTTGTCTCTTCTTCTTCTTTTTTTTTTTTTTAATTTGTTTTGTTTCTTAAATTCTACATATGAGTGAAATTATATGGTATTCGTCTTTCTCTGTCTGCCTTATTTCACTCAGCATAATACCCTCTAGCTCCATCCATGGTATTGCAAATGGCAAGAGCTCATTCTTTTTTATGGCTGAGTAATATTCCATTGTATAAATATACTTAATTTTTTTTAACCCATTCATCTATGGATGGACACTCAGGTTTCTTCCATATCTTAGCTATTGTAAATAATGCTACAGTAAACATAGGGGTGCATGTACTTTTTCAAATTAGTGCTTTTGTTTTCTTTGGGTAAATACCCAGTAGTGGATACACTGGAGACACCATACTGTTTTCCCCAGGGGCTGTACCAATCTGCATTCCTACCAACCGTGCTTGGGGGTTCCTTTTTTCCACAGCCTCATCAACATTGATTTCTGTTTCCTTCATTTTTTACTAAATAAGAACAACAGTGATATCTCTCTGCTTTTCATCCATGTTGCCCTTACTACCATTTTGTGTCTGGATTTGAAGGTTGCCCTTGGAGATTTTTGGTTTCATGTCAAATGAAAGCATTTATTAAGAGGTGCTCTTCAAGGCTTAAGAAATGTTGTGCTTTAGGGGCGCCTGGGTGGCTCAGTGGGTTGGTTAAAGCCTCTGCCTTCGGCTCAGGTCATGATCCCAGGGTCCTGGGATCGAGCCTCGCATCGGGCTCTCTGCTCAGCAGGGAGCCTGCTTCTCCCTCTCTCTCTGCCGGCCTCTCTGCCTGCTTGTGACTTCTGTCTGTCAAATAAATAAAAAAAAAAAAAAAAAAAGAAATGTTGTGCTTTAGAACCATGACTTTAACAGTAACATAAGAAATCATGACAGTTAATATTGTAGGACACCGTGGCTAATCAAAGGAAATGTCTGTGATAAGAACGAACAATAATAAACAGTGAAATGAATAAGATAAAATGTAGGTTATGTGGAGAAAGCACAAAGCACAGGGAAGCAAATATAGGCAAGTGAAAGTCCAGACCAGCATAGCATTCATCCACACTCCTGTAATTGTTGGATGTGGACCAGAAATAGGATAGCACTGGCTTTGAAATAATCCCTCTTCACATCCAGTATCAGAATGGCCTTTTAAGGCTAGACATAGATATGAGGGAAATTAACAAAAGCAGAAACAATAAAGAAAGAACAGTAACTCAAGGGAATGAGACCAACCAGCAGTATTTATAAAAGGTTAACTGAGTCCGTTGCATTCAATCAGAAAGATGAGAAAGTGGAATGGTTTCATGACATCTAGAAATTTATGAGCTGTTCCATCACTGAATGTTGGACAAAGAAATTGAGTTGACTCTATAGTAGGTAATATTAAAGATAATTACAATCTCTCTATGAAGAGGAAAGCATGACAAACTTTGCCAGAGGTTACTGAGGGGAGTAGAGTTCTTTCTTCAAGTATTTTAAGATGCAATGAGGAGTTTTATACCTCGAAAACAGTAATGGCTAATCTTTTGCCTACAGCAAGTAGATACACTACATGGCATCATATGTCTTCCCATTTGTTAATTTCTTTCACCAACACGTCAAATATAATCACTTAGTTTCTCTTTGTCCACTTATTCTAACTAATGTAATAACGTGTTTAATGTTCCTAACCTCCTCCAAAACAGGGAG
The DNA here is from genome assembly GCF_002288905.1 of Enhydra lutris kenyoni. Classification (NCBI taxonomy): domain Eukaryota; kingdom Metazoa; phylum Chordata; class Mammalia; order Carnivora; family Mustelidae; genus Enhydra; species Enhydra lutris. Next base: position 34,134,581 of record NW_019154090.1, read on the forward strand.
GAAGCTATTTTTACATGCCTATATTTTCCTAGTATTACTATTTTGAGCTGTCCTGAACCACAATTACAAGCTGCAGAGTTTTCCAAGCCTTTGATAACCGAACAACTCCTTGAAAATTGAACAAGTATTTTTTTAACAAAAGAAATTTGAAAACCCAATTGCTGAAAGACAACAGCCCTTCAATGGCAAGGAGTTCTGGCTGGATGTAGAGCGAACTACATATGAAGATTAATCCAAAGTGTAACCTTCTAACCTTTTACTCCACCACTGGCTTATGATCTGTAAGTATCAACTCAAGTTCCTAAAATTGTTACCATACTCCAATAGAACAGTCGGAAGACAATGGGCATTAGTCAAGACCATTTCATTTCCACACTGGGACCAAGGACTTCCATTCTACTGGCACATATTTGGTAGAGAACCAAATTTGGCCAGACACAGTGTGAAAATTTATTTTAGAATGTCCAACTTTGTGGCATGCACTAGGCCTTTTTCATATATAGACTCTATTTTTTTCCCCCACTAAAAAAGAGATCAATGAGTCTATTCCTTTTGCATGTAATTATTGAGGGCATTGGGGAAAATGGAAGTAGGTGATTTCTGAAAGAGGCAACTCAATTTGATGTAGAATTACACTATGCATTCCTGTACATAAGTCCTCCTGAAATTTCTTAAGTTACAAACAGCAGTAGACATCCTTGAAAGAGAATACCCAGTTCCTTTTCAGTTAAGTTCTACATTCTGAAGAAATGTTCAGTTGCGTGTATCCTAGCAGTGAAATATTTAATTCAGTCCCTGAGGATGCTATTTTCGGCTTTGTTCAAGGTGTGTCTTTTTATGAAATCTATAGCTGTGGAGTCCTTAAGATGGATGCAATAAACCCTAATAATTATATAGGTAACATAATTGGTTTCCTTGGGATTTCCATCCCTGGGTTTGCCAAGACCATTAGGAAAAGTGTATATGTGTACAAAGGGTGACAGAAGCAACTGACAACCCAACTGCCAGTAGAGAGAAACCATACCTTCTGTGGTCACGTCCAACTCTGAACTGATTGATTATAAAAAGGACACTCTGCCTTTCTCCTGAACACTTCGAAAAGATTTATTTAGCATGTTGAAGCATCGTTAATCAGAGTTGCCCCAAATCTGCTGCAAATATTCCAATGTATATTGATCACTTTGCAGCTACTCATTCTCATTACAAGAAGAATCATTTTTGAGAGGACTTTTTAATGAACCATCTCCATAACCTCATAAAACAGTCAATAAATCTGGAATTTACTTTTTCTCTGACACTTAATTTGTCTTTGATACTTCTTAGAACACAGGTTTTCTTTTTTAAATTGAGCTCATCAATAAGAGAGAATTTCAGGAAGCTTTAGGGCATTTTAATTTATAGTGAAAGAACATTTCATCATGTGGCCTACTGGCTCTTATTTTTTTTCCTCTACCAGGGGAATACAGACTGATTTTCCTCATTTCCCTGACATCTTTGAATGAGCAGGATGAGTGACTCATCCCTCTGAGTGAAGTTAGTCTTGTCAGATCTACCACTGTGCCCTGAGACAGAACTCTCAATGAAGTGATTTCAGTCCTGCCTTCCCAGTGTTCAGGGAGAAAGAGACTAAGGCATTTAAAGTAAAAGCCTCTTCCTTACATGATTCATTTGTGTGTTCCCTGATCCTTTGCAACTTGATGGGGGAAATGTGGATTCTCCTTGCCATCGCCCATTGGACCTCCTCAACAAAGCCAGACCACGGAGTGCAAATTGGCTGCCTGTTGACTATGTTTTGCTCACTTTCAAGACTTGGTAGGCCCAACCAATGGTTTGTTTTTTGTGTATATTTTTTCCTGTGGAAGAAACTTTTAATTTTTTTCCCCCATTGGTATCAGTGTGAATAATTGCCTTTTAAAAAATGTAGTTATTCATTATTTTCTTGAATGTAAAGCTAGGATACATTGACTCTTCTGGGCAGTGCTAGAACATTAGAACAATTTGACTCTGTCTCCTTCTGATTTATTTTTGAAATTTATTAATGATTGTGTACACATCTCTAAACAAATAAGACATTCTTATGCTATGTTATATTGTCAGTGTTGATTTAGACTTATCTACATATTCACAAGATTTTTTGTTCAGCATTCTATCTTGTGTCTCAGACTGTCCATTTGGGACCATTATTTTCTACATCCTTTAGAAGTTCCTTTATACAGTCTACCAATGACAAACTCTTTGGGAGTTTTGGTTTTGTTTTCATTTTTGTCTGAGAATAAATATGTCTTTATTTTACCTTCATTCTGGAAGGATACTTTGACTGGGTATAAAATTTTAGGCTGACAGTTATTTTCTTTTAGCACACTGAAGATAAAATTCCCCTGTCCTCTGCTTTCTCTTGTTATGGAGAAGCTGTTAGTCTTAGTGTAATTCTTTGATAATAGCTTGTATTATTCCTCCTTTTCTTGAATTTAGGATTTTTTTTATCTGTGTTTGTTCTATGCAGTTTTTCTAAAATGTCTCTAAATATGTATTTGAGGTGGCTGGGTGGATAATTTTCCTCACTTCTGTAGAAACTCAGCCATCATGTCAGCAAAAATGGCTTCCATCACATTATTTACATATAAAATAAAATGGACCTTTACTCCATCAACTCAGTCTTGTAACTCTTTTCAGTATTTTCCATCTTTTCAATTCTCTGTGCTACCCAGTGGACAATTTTTCTCTGACCCTTTTTCTAATTCACCAAAAATTTGTTTACACTGCTCTTCTACTTTTCTACTGGGTTTTTAATCCTAGCTTTTGTGTTCTATTTGATTCCATAAGTGCTATTTGGTTTATTTTCAAATCTACAATCTGTATGTTTCACTTACTGTAGAGAAAGTTTCCCCTAAGATTCCTCATTCTGTACAGGGCACAGGCTTTGAGTTGTGGCCCCACCGTACCAGGCTTTCAAAAGATGGTTTCAACTTCCAGCATTAGTAAAAGCCCATCAGAGCATAAGTGGCTTCTCTGTCTATGTTTGAGGTTCTGCAGTTTGGGCCTGATCACTCTTTAAATTTTTGTGGTTCTTAGGTTCTTTGAAGAAAATATTTTTAATCTCAAATCTAGCTTTTTTAGTTGTTTTCAGTGAGAAGAATGATCTGAGTAACCTAACCAGGAATAGAAAATCCCTACATGGTCTTTCTAATATGTTTAAATTCATTAATACCTGTATTAATTGGAGTTCACCTACAGAAGCAGAACCTGCAAAAGATTGAGTCTTTACCACAGAGCCAAACACACACACACATAACTGGACCAGGAGTCAGAGCAACTAAAGGGGTAATTCCAGACCCCATTCAACATATCTGCAAAAACATGTGTGTGTTATAGATGGCCACTGCCTCCCTCCTCAGTCCTCCACCTCTCGGGAGAGTCTCCCCTGTAGCTCACCTTACCTGGAAAGGGAACTCTGGGAAAGGAAATGTAGTTCAGCCTAGGCAAGTCAGCATATTACAAAATCCTCATGCTATTATTTAATACTTGGAAATCTTCTTAATAATTTCGAGGCACCTGGGTGGCTCAGTCATTTACGGTCCTGCCTTTAGCTCAAGTCTTGATCTCCCAATGTGGAGCTTGAGCCCAATGGGCTCAAGCTCCACATTGGGCTCCCTCTTCAGTGGGGAGCCTACTTCTGAACCTTCTCCTCCCAGCTCCTCCTCTCTCTCACTATCTCTGTCTTTCTCTCTCTCAAATAAATAAATAAAATCTTTAAGAATAAAAACAAATAATTTCTCTTTAATATTAGATTATATAAGGGTATCTGGCTGACTCAGTCAGTGGAACATGTGGTTCAATCTCAGGGCTGTGAGTTCAGTCCCTACATTGGGTATAGAGATTACTTAAAAATAAAATTAAAAAAAAATTAGATTATGTAATTACAGAGAGCCAACCTGTAAACAAATCTCTAGGGCAGAGAAGGGGCTCCCCTCAGGCCTGCATGGCATTCCCCAGGCTGCCTCGTGGATTCCTGTTATTCATCAGCCCCTGTAAGGCAACTGGGTTTGAGACTTAAACAAAATTGGAATGGAGATTCACGTGGTTTCATTGATTCCTCCTCTTTTCTCTACCCCGCTAACGAATTCTTTCCCCTTTCTTTGCCCTTACTTTCTTTCCTAAAGATGAGGAAATGTGGGAGTGCAGTGATGGGCTTATAGTTTGGAAGGGAGGGTATCCAAAGAGAATACTCATCACTTACTAGAGCAAAGAGTGTATGTGTTGATGGGGTTCAAAGTCTTCCCAGCAAGAACTGAGATCAACATCACGAATAAGATTGCCCTTAACAAAAGAGTTCACACAACCCTGGATGGCCCACAAAACCTTTTGGGTTCACTTCTGCTCTGCGTGCCTATCATTGCGCATGATTTATGTGAATTTTGCCAATAGTAATTAGATGATTTGACCCAAATGTATCTCTAGTTTGTTTTAAAAGCCCTGCTTTGGTATAACCAAATAATAAGAAGAGTCAAACTTGCACACCTTAAATACTATTTAAGGCAAGGAATGGAAAGATTTAATTACCTCAGGTACCACTACCTGATTTTACCATGGCCCTCAACATTTTCAGGGGAAGGATGGCAAATTCAAACCACAAGAAATATGTACCTGGAGAATGTCTAAAAAGGAGATGTCCTGGTGCTTTGAAACATTTGATGAAGTAGCATGCGGAGACCAGAGAAAAAGCTATTGCAGAAGGAAAAATGCATGACCAGTGAGCCGAAAAATGCTAAAGGAAATTTCAGTTCAAAATGGGAAAAGCAGTTTCTAAAAGCAAGAGTCACATTCTCTGTTTCCCATGTATTCTGCCTAAGGTCAAATTAATGTAGCAAACCTACCACTTGGAGTCCTGGAGTCTTCTATATTTATTATAATCATTTGCTGAGGATAATCTTTGAATTTGGTGAGGAGGTCTTTGAGTTTGTAGCTGAAACACAGGTTCAAGTAGTATTTCCATATTCCAAAGAGTTTTATGTTTCAAAGAGTTTTATTAATAGGGTTGTATTTAATTTCTGCTAATGTTTGTGAGGAGATAATAAACAGTTCATGATGTTTCTGACAGTTTGCATACATTCTCCACTATATACCCTCTGTGACCATCACAGACACACATGCACACATGCATTCACACACAAACAACTTGATACAATTGGGAAGAAGCTTACTATGTTTAACTATTTTGGCATCAAAATGGATTTTGCCCTCCAGAATTATGCTAGCATAGGAGAAATCCTGGTTCAGATAGTAGTCAGCAGCATGTATATGGTTTTGGTGACATGGAGAAAATAGGAAATGTGTTGTCTTCTAGCTTTGTCTGGAAAGGGTTTTGTTTTTGTTTTTTTTTTTCCTTTGAATCTCACATATTTTTTTTGAAGTAGTTCTTAGATTTTAGGAAATACATAATGAGCTGTTGCAATTCTTTAATTATCAGGACTATCTTCTAGGTGAGATCATAAATACTGCAGGACTTGCAAAATGCGATGAAAGGGTTAGGACATCTTTATAATTGTTAAGGAACCAATTGCAGTGCCATTACCCCAGTCAAAGCCGCCATCCTTTCTCAACTGGATTTCTCAATAACCTGTTAAATGGTCTTCCCACTTCCACATGTGCCCACTCACAGTCTACTCCCAACAGGGCAGACAGAGTCATCTTTTAGAACATAAATCAGCTCACTCCCCAGTTCAAGATTCTTTCATGGCTCCCATCTCTCTGAGAAATAAAAGTCTGCAAGGTCCGACATGATCTGACTGCACTTTGCTGTAACTCCTCTTCATTTCCTCATTGACCTACTCTCTGCTCCAGCCATCCTGGCTTCCTTGCTGGGACCCAACAAGCCAAGCCAATGTCACCCTGGATTGTTGTATGGACCTCTGCCCAGAATGTTCATCTCTCAAGGGTCTGCTTGGGCACCTCCCTCCTATGGCTCAAGTCTTTGCTCAAAGCTTTCTTTTCAAAGAGGCCTTCTATGACCGCTTTACTTAAATGTGTACTCTTCCCACCACTTCCCCATTCCTGGTATCTCCTCTTCCATTTATTCTGCCATTTATTCTGACTTTCTGTGTTTCAGAGCATTTATCACCTTCTCTCATTAGGTCATTTACTTCTTTCTTAGGTGTGTTGTTTAGTGTTGATCCCTCCCCAGTGGAACACAAGCTGCTTTTACATTGGAGCACAGGGGCTTGGACTGTTTTGCTCACTGATGCTCTTGAGTTCTAGGCACCAAAGAACAATTCCTGGCACATAGTTGGTGCTCAATGCATATTTTTTAACAAACGAGTTATGTAGAGGAGAAACAAAACTAACATCATATATTTAAAAAATAGCTTTCTCTCTTTGAGACAGAAAAGTATAGCCATTCAGCCCAGACTCATTGGGCTGCATTGTTCAGTTGCTGTCAGGGATTCAATACAATCTCTTTTCAAGTTTCTTAGCAGTAGTGCAATTTTGTAAAGAATTTTTCGAAACTACTAGTTGCAATCATACTTAACATCTAATTCCTACAGAGGGATGGCAAGAACCAAGGACAATTCCATTGCCAATCACATTGTGTTTGTGGGTAGAAGCATTGGAATAGATAAAAGAGATGGAGATTTTAAATCTCCGTTCTAGAAGGTATTCCAAGAGAGCTCTCAGACCAAGAGTTTGAAACAGCCAATTGAAATCAATTTCAATGCCACAAAATTGACAGCCTCCCTTTTTTTCCCACACAGGGGGACGATTCCTCCTCATTCTTGTCGGAAACTTGCCATGAGGATCCCTCTGTTTCCCCCAACTTTACTCCCCCCAACCCTCAAGCTCTCAAGTGGTGACCACCGTCCTTCCGGCCAGGTAGGACTGGATGGGAGGGGTCGCTTTTGAGAGAGGGGTGGCATGTGGCCATCAGGTTTACAGGCATCATGGACTCGCTCCTTTGTTTTTCCCACTGCCCCGGACCCCTACCCCCCACCGGCCTTTCTCTACATTCCCATCCTTTTCCTGCCTAGCTATAACCATGATGCACCTGATTCATCTTTACCTGTATTCCCCTGGTGTTTATTTTTTCATCATTGTTCTCTCTCTTCTTGACATCAATTCCATTCTCCACTATTGTCTTCTTCCTCTCTTCATTTTATTTCTCTAGTTGCAAAACTGGCTTCCTTTTAGAACTCGATCTTTCTCTCTTACACTCGTGCTGTTATTTCTGCTTTTGAGACATTTTTAAGTTCCTACTTCTTGCAGCCTTGGTTGCCCACAGTCTTACTATCTTAAACACCAGTGGGATTAAATTAACTCCCAAGGAATATTCCTGAACCACTCCATTCGATAGACCACACCTATCCTTTTAAAAATCCAGCAAAATCATTGTATTCCCATGTGATATTTTGAATTCAGGGGATAGCTCGGGATTTCCTGATTCTCTAAAATCAAAAGCCCTTGAAAAGACCTCACCAATAGGGATGCCTGGGCCAGGGGCTGCTGGTTGGAGCAAAATGAAGGTCAGATGTTTGAAAAGGATTTCAACTTGCCAGAGGAAATGCATTATGAAACCTACTGTATTCCTCTTGCTAATAGGAAAACTGGCCAAAGCCATTCCAGTGCGTGTGCATTTCAGGGAGGAAAGAGGTGTTATTGTGATGGTAGAGAAAGCAGAATACATCTATTCTGATGTATTGAAAGCACAGACCTACAACGAGGCTTATGACGTTTTCATCTTCAAGCACTCGATCTGTGAAGCAGTACGTTTAGAAACATGTCGAAGAATTAGTGAAAACAACTTCACTGGGAAAAAAAAAACAAAAATGCTGTAATTTCTTTCTTGTTCTCTACATCCATCAGCACACGCAGTGGTAGTTAGCTCAACACTTCCCAACTTCAGTGAGTGTATGAATTACCTGGAGATCCTATGAAAATGCAGATTCTGATTCCGGGGGGTCCGGGTGGGACCTGAGATCTGAATTTCTCACCTGATTCCAGGGGATGCCCTTGCTGCCACATGTCCATGGATCCCATTTGAGAAGCAGGGATCTAGTACATTCTTACCCCTCCTGGCTTTAGCACCTGCAAGGAAAAGCTTTAAGCTGCTTTCCTGCTGGTTTATTGTATTTTGAGTTTTGGGCCTCATCACGAGCCTGACCCTTTGAGACCTTTTTATTTTTTTACTACAGACTGTGACACTAGAGAAAGGTGGAGAATGCCATTTGAGAGCAAAGCCCCAGCCTGGCTATGAATCCTATCCATGTCCCCACCCCCCAAGCTGTGATTCTCTTGTTCCTGTGGTGACCTTGTGATAAAGCCCACATGGAAAGGTGGGGGTTGGGAGTGGGCAGGCAATATTGATTTCTCCCGGAAGGCATCAGGGAGGGAGACCTTGACAATGACTTCTTTGGTTGGCTATAAATGTTCAGGGTATTTTTTTAAGTCATCAGGTATCAGCATCATTCGATTTTTTGCTTGTTTGTTTTTGATGTTTGCTGTTACTGTTCTGGTGTTTTCGAAAGTTATTGTGAGACATTTAATACCACAGGTAGAATATTGAATTCTCTCCGAGGAGGTAAATGGCAATGTAGCTCAGAACCCAGGACTTGGGTTTTGTTTTTCAAAACAAATGCAAGAGAGGCCTAAGGACCACATTTTAGTTGCTGGGCTTCATCAGGCTTCTAACGGCTGGTCCTCGACTTGTTTTTCCTTTAGAAGGTCAACTGAACTTCCTGAGTTACAAAAATATTTGTTTTCAAAAGAGACAGGTATTCCCACAATACCTGGGCATTAAGAAAATCTTTAATCGCATCATTAGTTTGGTCCCTTCAGCTTTTCACATATAAAAGACAATATAAAAATAAACCAATTTCACATGTTCTGGGGGAAAATAGGTTTCATTGTTAATACAGAACAAAAAAATTGCACTGTTTTGTATCTGGAAAAGAACAAAAAGTCCTTCTCCGCCAGTATATGAAAGGTACATTTTTGGGCCATGTTTACTATTTCCCCCAAATGTTTCTCGCTTACCTCATACTTTCCCATTGATAGACTACCACTGAACACAAAATGAATGAATCAAAAGTAATAGTAGATAAGCCATCCCATATTTTCTAGAAAAGAGTGATTTTTTTCCCTCTAAGATTGATACCAAGAGTACTCCTCATGTAAATACGTGAAATTTCACCTTTTTAAATTTGTGAACGCAAACCTTCACTGATGAAAATTATATTTCTCGGTATCTACTAGAGATTAATGAATGGAGCTGTAAAGGTTAGTCATCCTTTTAACCACAGTAACTTCTATTTTTTGGTAAATACAAATCACTAGACAACAAGATTGCAAATAAAAAAGGATGTTTGCTCATTTTGTGTACATATGGACCTTTGCATAAAGATGTGTGTGTGTGTGTGTGTGTGTGTGTGTGTGTGTACATATATATACACACCAATGTCTATAAAAATGCTGGTGATATAGCATTGGAAAATTTTCAATTTATGCAAAGAACTTATTAAGTGCCTTCTTTATTCTGGGCTGTGCCAATATCGATTTCAATAGAGAGCACAAAAGAGCAAAAAACACAGGTCCTACCTGCTTTTAAATTATAAAGAGCAATTCAAGGCCATAGAAGAGCATTAAAAAGGTTTTTCTCCCCTGACGTTTAAATAATAACAGAAACAACTAGCATTTATTGAGCACCTACTATGCTGCCAAGCACCTTCAAAGCATATCACATGTGTTATTCTAGTCGTCTGGACATTGCACAGTAGAGGAAATTAAGGTTTAAAAAAATTAATAAACTTTCCCAAGGTCATACAAAGAGTGTCTGACCTTGGAGACCGCATGTCGCGTATTGTGCCCTTCAGCTTTCTCAGAAAATATCTGAAGCTATGATTTTATGATCTAGATGTCAAGGGTGTGATATCTCTTGCTCACATTTCATGGACAGGCCAGCAATAAAGGTACACCATCTTTGCCTCAGTATAAACATCTGTAAAGTGAGGAGGTTACCTAACAGGCTTGCTGTCGAAGGAAGGAGATCCCGCCGCGTGGCTAGAAGGGAGGGACACATTCACATACACCAAACACTGTTTCATTCCTGGTGGTATACTCCAGCCTTCCTAAGATCACAACCCAATCTGGCCGGGGATTGAGCCCCCAAAATGATCACAACAGAAGAGGATTTAAATCTCATAGGCAGCACGTTCAAGTTTCTCAGTATCCCTTGTTTCTAAACCAATGTCTTAGAGAAGACGTTCTCGCAGGACTAGATGTTAGAACACCCCTGCGAACCCAAGGCTCAGCTCTGGGGTTTCACTGTTGGTTGCAGCTCCCAGGCCTTGGGTGAGAGGCAGACCACTGTTTTCTGTGCTCATCACATCCAGTGGGCAAGTAATGCCCCGCAGAGGGGAGACTGAGACTCAGTGTGACCTGCGCAAGTGGGTTAAAGGATTTTGAGACAACCTTCTCTGCCCATGGCTCTTGGGGCTCACCGCTCACTACTCCCCTCTGTAAAGCATGGACACTCTCACCCCATCCCAACCCTGACTCTCGGCCTCCCTCCTTTCTTCTCTGCTCCATCCAGCTTGTGTGTATGAGTGCTGAGTTCAAACCTCAATTGCTTTACTTCCCTGAAGATCTTCTTGCCTCTCTCTACTCTCTGCATGGTTCCCTCTAGAACACCCTCACTAACTACCACCTCCTTCTCCCTCTTGGAAATTTATGTCCTGAATGATGTGAGATAGAAGTTAGGGTACACATTGGACTTTGTACCAAGGTTAAGCAGTTGTTTATATGGCTTTCATTTATTCATTCAAATAATTTGTACTCAGCCCTGGTGTTTATCCTTGAAGTGACTAGGAAATCTAAAAGAACATCTTGGAAGAAAAACATCTTTTTTTTTAGATGGGTTTTAATCCTCTGTCATGTCACAGGATAGGGTTTCTCCTTTTGCTCCAGAGTTTGAGTGAAGGGAACTGCTTTGAGGTAGCTCATGAAACATTTAAGTAAGAAACAAAGAAAGTTTTCCTAGTGTAGGAACATCTAAATGCCTAGATTCCCAAGGGTTATTGTCAAAGATCTTTAAGTATGGCAACAAAAGGGCTGTCTACAAGCAACCTTTTCCTGACCTCCTTTGTGTCCAGAAAGTGTATGATTAATTAAACCCAGAAGTTTGCCACTGAAATAATAGGTATGAGATCCAGAGAATTCAAGGTGTTGGAGGACTCATTAAATAGGGTTGCATAAATATCATGCTGAAAGATTTAATGAGTCCATAGAGTCACTTATAGAGCAATGAAGCTGAGATGACCTAGAAAAAAATAAATTAGAATCGATATTGTGCTTCTGAATTAACAACTATAGATTGCTATATTAGCACCTGAGATGAATTCTATAATTACATCTTAAAGCATCTTCGTGTTCTCATCCCAGGCAAAATGAAAATTGCTTATTTTTAGCATTTTACTTGCCAGTCATCAAAATGCATGTATATAGGAGTATTTATTTCTGTGATCTTGAGGAACCATGAAATGCTTTAAGGAGCTACAACTACATAAATAGTGTTCGGTTTTTTTTCTTTGAATAATTCAGCTAATACTTACTGGATGCCTGCTGTATATCAGGCACCAGGCTAGATGCTGGGACAAGAAAGCAATGCAAAAAAGATGCAAAGCTTGCCCCCCACCTCAGATTGCTTGCAGCCCAGTGCAGCTCTGTCCTAGAGAACTTTCTGCAGGGATGGAAATGTTCCGTGTCTGAGAGCTCAGTGCAACAGCCACCAGCCACAGGTGGTTAGCAAGTATCTGAAGTGCACTAAGGCAATTGAGGTATTGAATTTTAATTATATTTAAATCGTATTTAAATGTAAGGACAAATAGCCACATGTGGCCAGTGGCTAATATATAGGCAGCACAGAAGGTATGCTACATCTTAATTTCTAAAATGCAATCTACCTTTCTTTAAAGGATGCCAGGGTGTGGCGGGGGGGGGGGGGGTGGTGCCTGGGTGGCTCAGTCAGCTAAGCAGCCAACTCTTCATTTTGACCCAGGTCGTGATCTCTGGGTCCTGGGATGGAGTCTCACAGCCGGCTCTGCACTCAGTGGGGAGTCTGCTCGAGGATTCTCTCTCTCCCTCTCCCCCTTCCCATACACACACACTCTCTCTCTGTCTCTCTCTCTCTCAGTCTCTCTTTCTCAAATAAATAAAAAACACTTTAAAAAAGTTAAAGATTCAAAGGATTTGTGTTAGAACAAAAAACGCTACAATCGTCACTATAATAGAGCTGTTTATGGGGGAAGAAGGCCTGACACAACTGGGGGAAAACAAGGAAGGCTTCCCAGAGGCGGTAATCCTTGACCAGTAGGATTAAGTAGAAATTTATCAAGCAGAGGAGCAGATAGGAAGAAATTCCTCGTGACCTTGTGACAAAGCCTGAGGTATGAGTATCTTGTTAACTGTTATGGAATTGCATTATTTGCATGCTGTATTAGTTAGTTTGGGTAGCCATATCAAAATATCTCAGACAGGGTGGCCTAAACACCAGAAATTTCTCTTCTCACACTTGTGCAGCGTAAAGTCCAAGCATAAGGTCAAGGTGCCAGCAGGGCTGGTTTCTGTGAGACGTTTCTCCTCGGCTTGCTGGCAGTGCCTTCTTACTGTAACCTCCTGTGGCGTTTGACCTGCCCTTGTGCACAGAGCGAGCTCTGGTGTCTCTCCCTCTTATAAGAACGCCAGTCCTATCAGATTAGGACCCCATCATTATGACTTCATTTAATATAATCACATCCCTAAGGACCCCATCTCCAAATAAGTTGCATATGTTGGGGTTTCAACATAAGAGTTTTGAAGAGACACCATTAGGTCCATAGAACATGTCATTCATTCAATAAGCAAATAGCTTTTTCTCTGGGTTCTTTCCCCACCTCCTTCCCCTAGGGAGATGAGACCTACCTCACACTCAGCTCACACAAATTTATAGAAAAACTGTCATCTATTGATCTAGCATATGATGATTCTAATCACTGCTTTTGATTTACCCATTGATAGATACATAGAGTTCGAGAGAAAACATCTAAATTAAGTGTGCACATCTCAGAACTCAAACATAATTAAATATTGCTCAAGCAAATTTTTTTTTTTTTTTTTTTTATTTGACAGAGAGAGATCACAAGCAGGCAGAGAGGCAGGCAGAGAGAGAGAGGAGGAAGCAGGTTCTCTGCTGAGCAGAGAGCCCGATGCGGGGCTCGATCCCAGGACCCTGAGATCATGACCTGAGCCGAAGGCAGCGGCTTAACCCGCTGAGCCACCCAGGCGCCCCTGCTCAAGCAAATATTAATATTACTTTTCCTTTATTCTCTGAAGACAAACCAATTGTAAGTTGAGTTGGTCAGACTAGCTCACAAGACGTTAATTTTTAAATTTTTCTGGGATTCTGTGAGCCAGCGGTTAAAAGCGGCCATTATAAAAATGTAAATTACATACATTTACCATTAAACAAATTATATTAAAAACAAAGATAACAGATACCCAAAACTCAGCTCACAGATGTACACAGGGTTCCTGTTGCCACTTACCACAGCTGCGAACACTGTTACCCATCTGTTAAACTTTCTGTGGAAATGTGATTTATTACCTTTTTAAAGCCTGTATTTCTTTGTTTCCTTCACCAGAAAGGGGCAGTGCTGCCTTCCTGACCCATGGACTCTCAGTCTCTGCATATAAAATATTTTGGGGACAACAGAAAAGCCCCTAAAACATAAATGTAACATTGACAAGGTCTTTCTAACCCATCCAGCTGTGTCTTCTACCGCAAAATTGCCTCAGCTGTAACATAATCTCCCTCCCACTGCTAATACTACTCTGCAGCTATTACTAAGCTTATACTCAACTTACCTCATTCATTTGAAAGGGGAGACTTTTGTTCCTCCTAAAAGTTTTAAGTGACAGTAAGTGAAATAGAATAGGAAACCTCTGGGATAAATAATGGTTTTCAGGTTAAGTTTTATATTCTGTAGGAAACATATCTCCCCACTGTTGCTCTTTTTTTTTTTTCTTTTTTTAAGATTATATTTATTTATATGAGGACGAGAGAGAGAGAGAAGAGAGAGCATGGGCAGAGAGAGGGGCAGAGGGAAAGGGACAAGCCGACTCCATGCTCGGCGGGGAGCCTGACACCGGGCTCCATCCTAGGACTCCAAGAACACAACCTGAACCTAAGTCAGACACTTAGCCGACTGAGCCACCCACGTGCCTCTCCACTCTTGCCTTTTCATACCACTTCCAGATAAGTGAGGAGGTGCTCATGTTTTGAAAATGAAATGCCATTTCGCAGAATTCACACCCAATCGTTGATAAACACTACAGTTAAGTCTCTAAAATCTGAAGCTCAGGAAGTGAAAGTACCTGTCTAAGGTGACAGAGCAAATAGGGGCTCAGTTTCCTGCTCCAGGTAGACACATCAAATGGACACCACAATGCATCTTGCTTTTTTCATGAAAACCCTGTTCATTTAGGATTTCTTTTATCACCATAACACCCTATGAGGCTCTTATGAGGGTGATTATAGTAGAAGAAATTCAAGCAGCAGAGATTAAGTGATTGGAAGTTTTCACCCTTTCCCTGGGTATAACTTACATCCACAAATCTGAGGATCATGAATCTAGAACACATTTGAGCATAAAATGGCTACAATCCTTGGCAAGAGAGGGAAAAGAGAAGGGATCCCAAGACTGAGATCCAGATAACTCCTCATTTTAAGAGTTTGGTAGAGGCGATACAGCCTGAAAGAGACTGAAGAGGTACAACCTGTGAGATAGGAGGGAGACCAAGACTGTCAGAGAAGCCAAGAGGAAAAAATGATGCACAGTGTCTACCGCAATTGAGTGGTACAGAAAGGTGTCCTTTGACTTTAACCAGGATGCCTGGGTGCCTTTGGTATTAGTGATGGGTTGGTGGGAACGTGAGAGTGAGGACCAGATAACAGTAGGAGGGATGAGGGACTGTTTATCTAACACTCTTCCAAAGCCCAGACTTGAAGGGAAAGAGAAATCTGGAATAGTCATGGGGACATCCATTGGCGAAGTGATTAATCGGTATTTCTAACTTATGGTCCAGTCTAGTTTATCATGAGATGACTAAATAAATCACTTATTTTAGTTTATCATGAGATGACTTACTATTTGTCAGGGTTGTGTTTTTCTCTGAGGAATCAGAGTTCCTCAGTAGAAAAACGAGATCTTAACGAGCGTACGGCATAAACTATCAAGAACTATCAAGAACAATAAAGGGTTGTCCTAGACACTGGTTCAATATTGGGTCGTTTTTTCTTGGTATTTAGTACATTAACAATAATACTGATAGAGCTTGCGTGGTGGTCCCCAGAGCTGATCCACAAGGGCCCAAAGCCTGCAGTGGTGGCTACGCAAAGCCTAGGAAGATGAAGAGACTTCCACATTTACCGTCCTGTAATTACAATTCACTCTGCCTTGTGTAACAATGAAACTACTTTGCACATAATAAACTGATATATTTTCTTTTCTCTTTAAGCACCCTCCTTCCCTCCCTCCCTGAATCATAGCTCCAGGAAAGGGAAGGAGGGGGTTCCCTGAGGGAAAGGATTCTCGTTAGCAGGGCAGAAATATTGAAAAACAAGAGATTTCAATAGAGGAAGGGATTTCTCCAAATTCCTTTAGCTTCTTTGAACCAGACCAGCCTAAGGGGCTGGAGTCTTACCATATGCCCAGTGATGACAGGACTCAGGGTGGGCCACCGAGAAGGAAGAAAGTGTACCCCTTCCCACCCTGAGAACTGTGGGAAGAAGTAGAACAAGAGAAGAGAACAGGAAGTGAGATTTGTATGTACCTGTCACTTTTCCTCTATGGGTCAAAATCTGGAAGGTTCTCATATCATGTGCATCTCAGAGGGAACAGGAAATGTCCTGTGTGCCCTGGTGACAAAAAGAGGTGGTATTGAGGGGGCTGGTGGAAGCCTAAGAATAAGTCAGAGATGCTCCCTCAGACCAATTGGCTCAGACCATGGACTCAAGCAGTGACGACCAATCAATCACCCCAGGGGGCCAGCAGCCGTCTGTGAAGAAATCTAGAGTAGCCACTTCACAGCAGAGACCTGTGAGGATATAGAAGGAAGCCTTGTGAGTCTGAGCCTGCTGACTCTTCTTCTCCCACTTTGAAGGCAGTCTGAGTTCTGAAACAGACTTAGCCACCATTTCGAGGAGCTAGAAATCAGAAGGATATCTTTGAAAAGCTGAACTTCGGGCGCCTAGGTGGCTCAGTGGGTCAAAAGCCTCTGCCTTCGGCTCAGGTCATGATCTCAGGGTCCTGGGATCGAGTCCTGCATCGGGCTCTCTGCTCAGCAGGGAGCCTGCTTCCTCCTCTCTCTCTGCCTGCCTCTCTGCCTACTTGTGATCTTTCTCTGTCAAATAACTAAATAAAATCTTAAAAAAAAAAAAAAAAAGCTGAACTTCACCCAAAGAGACTGATTCATGCAAGAAGCTTTTAAAACCTGTTCTATAGGGAGTGGAACTTTGAAGGAACTCTGAGGAAACTGTCATTTTGTTGTTGTTGTTGTTGTTGTTATTGTTTTTTAAAGATTTTATTTATTTGAGAGAAAGTAAAAAAGAGAGACAGACAGCAAGCGGGCAGGAGCAGGGGAAGCAGCAGGCAGAGGCAGACGGAGACGCGGACTCTCCGCTGAGCAGGGAGCCCCATATAGGACTCAATCCCAGGACCCCAGGATCTTGACTGGAGCCGAAGGCAGATGCTTAACCGACAGAGCCACCCAGGTGCCCCGAAAATTGTCTTTTCTTTAATGGTCGGAAAGGCTTGGACAGCTTTCCTTTATGTCATTAGAAGTGCAGCTCCTAAACCAGGGAAATTGGTTTGGGGACGTGTTTCTGCTGTGACTCAAATGACAGCTGTCTCACGGGGAGGCAGCTCAGGGGCTGGTAGACACTGCTGGACACTCCAAGTCAATTGAAAGGGAATGGGTCTCCTGGGAGTTTGCTAACCTGATTGCAGGTTTCTTGGACGCCGTGTCCCCTCCCGACCCAACACCTGCTGTGGCAGAGAGATGTTTATAATGAGGTGAACAGCAAACAGTTTGATGAGGGTCGGGTCCCAGGGGAACAAAAGGTACCCTCGCCTAGGCAGAGCCAGCCTTTTCCTGTTTTCTCTTATATTCTTCTCTACCAAACTGAACTCTTGTCAAAACCTTTGGCAAGATTTTTAGTCAAAAGCTTTACACTCACATGTTGAGAAGAAGCGTTTGCTATTTCATGGCTGAAAATTATGCTCAATCCTGCTGAGCTAGACCCAGAAATTTGTGTTGTTTTGAAATGGGTATTTCATCTGTAACTGCTCAGCATGTCTTTCTAGTAAGATCGGCTCTAAAATAAAACCTTCCTAACAGACAAATTAATTAGAATCCCTCTTGACAGCCACTTTTCTGGTGATATTTCAATAGATTTATTGATTTCAATAGATGTATTCCTAAGTGAATGTATGCCTCTGCAAGGGCACGGAGGAAAGCAAGTTTTCCCTATAACCCGCGTGCTTTCTCTCCGTCCTGATGTGACTGCCAGAGCTGGGCTCAGCTGGGGGGTTTAGAAATTGTTGTTTCCTTTTCTTTAAACCTTGCACCTAAACACATTGTTCAGTGTTTCAGTCAGAGTGTTACCGTAATTATTTATATTTCTATAATCCCTCTGTATGTAAGTCCTGCCTGCAAACAAAAACGTGAAAGCAGCTATTATGTGAGACTCTACAAAGATCCCAAGATGACAAGTGAAGATACCCAGGGGCCGTCAGCGGCATCGCACTTGGCACCGTTTTCACCAGGATTCTGGCCTCTGGGAACACTCTGTCTAAAGATCAAAGCTAATTTAATTGGAAAACCTAGAGACTGCAGATTGAGAATGACTTTATCACTTAGATTCCTAATCTTGGAATTACACTGCTCACTCGCTTATCAAAGTAGAATAGACAATAGGTGTTCTTTTGAAAATCACTTATCTCTTTAGGGGGCGCCTGGGTGGCTCAGTTGGTTAAGCGTCTGACTCTTGATTTTGGCTCAGATCATGATCTCAGGGTTGTGAGACCGAGCCCCCCGTTGGGCTCCAGGCTAGCATGGAACCTTCTTAGGATTTTCCCTCTCCCGCCGCCCTACCGACCCCTTAAAAAATAATAATAATAAAAAAATAAAAATAAATAAAAATTCAAATCAAATCTTTAATCTCTTGAAATTGGAGGGCAATGTATTTGAAAGAAGCACTCCATCCCCATCTATACATGATACATACATACTGGCATGCATATATAAATATATATATATTATATATATAATATATATAATACATAAATATTTTATATACATATAAAATATTTAAATATAGTAATATATATTTATATATAAAACATAAATAAATATAATATATAAATATTAAATATGTAGACATATTAAAAGCCAGATTTACTCATTGTTTTGGTACATATCTCTAATCTAAAGAAGCCTCTGTCGGTACACAATAAATTATTGCCAGTAAAATCGTATTAGGATCCAATACTGGGAGGGGATGAGCACCCCTGAGTAACAGCCTCTCATCCTCTTTGAATTTTGCACCTGTGCATTCTCTATCAAATGTTAATCCATTAATTGTTTTCAGAGCACATGCAGATATTATTACGCACAACCTTCTACGGTGTCAGCAGCAAAGACTCCAAAGCAAGTACAGCTCATTGTGTCTTGCCACACAGCTATCTCTACACTAGCTATCCAGGTAAAATGTCATTATTCTAGAAACCCAGTCCCCTTTGATTTCAGGTCACGTGCTTCCCTTGTCTGTTGTGCGGATGTCCTATAAACGTAATTTCTGCTCTACCACATTGTTTGTTCCACTCTACTTTCCTCTGTGTTCCTGCCTTGATTCCTTTTCAGCTGCTATTAATTTATACACCATTAAGGGGCTGGGGGAGCATATTAATTGAAAAATGGATTACATAACCTTGAGGACTTCCCTTTCATTACCTCCAGCGTCCAGGAATGGCATTTCCCCAGATTTATCCTTCCTGACTTAACAGAGGATTTTTCCACTGGATTTCTGACAACATCTTGTGTTCAGACTCCAGTGCCATGCTCTGCTCTTTTCATTCTTTTCATTATTCACACAAAAATGTGTTGACGAACCATGGACACCATCCGAAGTGGGGGGAAAAGGTACTGCTAACCCTGAGAAACCCAAGGTGGAGAATTCTAGAAAATTACATAGACAATAAGAAACACAAAGGGTTTTGAAATAAGCTGGACTGACATCTTCATTTAACAGATGTGAAAATGCAGATAGTGGTAGGACCAGGCCAGAAATCTAGTCTCCAGCTTTCTTATTTTGTTCCCCCAACCTCACTCCCAGCTACCTTCTTCCCCCAGCCATATTCCATCTCAGTGAATTACAGTGCAACACAAAAAAAGAAGTAAGACATATATGGGCTTGAAGATGAAAAATTATCTGCTGATTATAAGGCAATTAAAAACTTACATAGTTAAAAGAAAAAGGACTTCATTATGCACTGAATGCAATTTAAATTTTAAAAGTCAACAACTTTTCCTCTATAGCAGCAATACCATTTCTCTCCCTCTCTCTCATATATAGATAATATATATACATATAATTATGTATAATAATATAATTATGTATAATAGGAAGCAATAGAAACTATAAAATAGGTAGCACATATAGGTAACAACATACTTATGTGACCTATGGGTTGATATTCGTAAGGAGTCTTGTGCATTTCCGTTGGACAGATTCCTAGAATCTGGTATTTAAAAGGTTTCTCCTAAAATGATAGTTAGGGGGGGAAAAAAATTGAAGAATACTAAACAGGTGATAATAGTATATGGGAGATCAGTATATAATTAGAACATAGAAGGTAAATGGAAGGAAGGTAACTGATTTTGCAGAAAGAGAAGGGAAAAGCTAAGTGCCCCCATCTGAAAGGGACACCAGAAAGAGAAAACTGAGGAAAGCAGATTATCAAAGAGATCAGAGACATTTTCACAACTGAAGAGTAGTTACCAGAGAGGAGCTAAACTGATTGCCCAGGAGCAAGAAAGAGAAAGTCCACAGTAAGGCCCAACCCTGGAAAATTTTGGAACACCAAGAAGAAAGAGAAATGCCTAAATATGTCCAGAAAGGAAACTACCAGTCACAAACTGAAAGTCAGAATGGGATCAGGATTCTCTATAGAAAATCTGGAAATTTGAAGAAGGGGAAGTCAAATCTTCAAAATTATGAAAGGATTTAATGGAGGATTTCATCTATTAATCTTAATAGATTTCATCTATTAAGCAAGAGAGAATTCAAAACCATATTCAGACATGCAGAATACCAGATCGCCTATATGTTTTTCTAAAATGTGAAACAAACTCGATGTCTCTGTCTATGTGCAGAAGTATGAATAGGAATGAGGATAAATAGAAAGTTCTAGACTTATACACATCACACTTTTAAACAGTGGTTAAATTGAGGGAAGGGGCTGGGATTAGGTAGGTGGTCGAGGGATGCTTTCTAGCTATCTGTATTGTATGTTTGCATGTGTTTCTGGAAATAATGTATATATTATCTGAGTGGTCACAAGTACTCTGCATTTTCATGTAAAAACTCCCTTACTGCTAAAAGTTAGTTTTACGTGGGAGAGTGTTTGAAATTTAAGCTTTTCTCTCAGCATTCATCTGGATCCACTTCTTCCAAGTACCCTCTTTCTTTCTATTTCTGGTTTTTAAAAAAATCCAATTCAGGCTAAAAGAAGCCATTATGAGTCCTAGATATCATGGCATTTCTGTTAATGAGCCCTTCAAACTTGATTGGTTTTTAGTAAAATTACAGTGATTCTGAAGCAATCCTAACAGAAGTCACCTGTTTCCCTCAGCCGTATAAAAACCCCACATCTGTCCCTGATGATCTAAGCTATGAAAACATCAAAAAAGCAAACTGGGAAGACCTGCGTTTCCAATAAAAACAAATAAAAACTCTGTATAACTTTTAAAATGTTTTTAAATGCATCAGTGAATGGGAAAATAATTAAGGAACGCTCAAAGCACAAAGTCCAAGTGAAAGCAAGTACCCAGAGAGGCCATCAGAGCAGTAAAGCTGTTTTTCACCTTGAAAGTATCTGTCAAGTTGACACTGAGCTTGGAATTTTTTTCATGATGTGTGAGTAGTAGAAGAAGAGGGAATGAAAACAGAGTGAGGAGTCTAATAAGGGACCCACTCCATAAACCTGGGCTTGCAGAGGACAACACAACCTCACAGTATGCATGAATAAAAAATGAACCCATCATCTCAAAGAATTGCAAGAAAATGGTTGGTCTTAAAACTTGGTGTTGAATAGAGGAGAAATAATTCTCCCTGAGAATAAATAATCACAAGCTACAGCTCCTGTGGGTTTGAAGCCTGAATTCACACCACCTGACACACTCAGGATTGAGTTTAAATATGTCCCTCCCTGGAAATCTTTGGGGCTCCTGGCATAATCAGTCAATTTGTTTATAACAGAGTCATCTTCAAACCAGAACTCGGGATGCTATTATTACAGTTAAAGTTCCAAGAAATATCAGGGGCACCTGGGTGGCTCATTGGGTTAAGCATCCAAGTCTTGATTTCAGCTCAGGTCATGTTCTCAGGGTCATAAGATCGAGCCCTGTGTCTGGCTCCACACTGAGAGTCGAGCCTGCTTAAGATTCTCTCTCCCTTTCCTCTACCCCTGTTCCCCCTTTCCCATGCTCTCTCAAAAAAAAAAAAAAAAAAAATCCAAGAAATATCAGTTCATCAAAGCAATTACAAAATGAATATTTAAGAAGTCCATGAATGAGAACCAACAGAAACAAAAGACAACAGAATGAGCCCTGTAAGATTTTATCTTTTGGAATTAGGACATACAGAATGTTGAACAAGTCCTTTTAGAATTGACAATATGTGTCAAAAGCAATTGCCTGAAAAAGGGGATGAAGTATATTTGAAAATAAATTGATTTTCTATAAATGAAAATACAGTACATTTAAAATTCCAACACTCCAGCAACAGAGAGAGACAGGAGATTTTAAAAGTGACCTATAATATTACTCAGAATATAGCAGAGTGTCAAAGAGATGAAAATATGGTAAGAGATTAAGAACCAGGATAGATAAAGTGAGAAGAGGTGAGCAAAAATGAGGACAGGAGAATATTTGGAGAGGTTATATTTCAGAAGTGATGAAGGATACAAATTCATAGATTCAGGAATCCCAAGCAAAATACATTTTACACAATTCCATGTCTAGGGGCACCTGGGTGGCTCAGTCATTAAGCATCTGCCCTTGGTTCAGGTCATGATCCCAGGGTCCTGGGATTGAGCCCCGCATCTGGCTCCCTGCTCGGCGGGAAGCCTGCTTCTCCCTCTCCCACTCCCCCTGCTTGTGTTCCCTTTCTCACTGTGTCTCTTTCTGTCAAATAAATAAAATCTTTAAAACAAAAAACAATTCCTTATCTATATACATCATACTGAAATTTCGGAAGACCAAGGACAAAGCAAATACCTTAAAAACAGCTTAGGAGAAATTACTTTTAGAGAAATGACAATTACTTTTTTAGAAGGTTGGTTTCTTAGTATTAACCATGGGTAGGAAGAAGACAGTAGGACAACACCTTCAATGTGCTGAAAGAAAATCTTTGCCAGTCTGGAGTTTTGTACTCAAAAAAAGTTATCACCTAAAAGTGACAGCAATAAAGACATTTTCAACCTAGCCCAGGAGAGGGGGAATGAGGGTAAGGGCCAGGAAGGCCTGAGTATTTACCAATTGCAGACCTTCACTAAAGGAAGTCATAAACCTTAATGCTAGTCAGAGCAAGAATTAATCCAAATGGAGAGTCTGAGCAAAGTCTAAACAAAGACCAAAGAACATTATAATAGGTAGATCATATGAACATTGATTATATAGAATGATGATAATGTCCTATGGGGTTAAATTAGAACTAACATATAAAACAAGAAGAGGTCATTGGTATCAAAGTGTTTTAAGTCCCACGTAAAAAATAATTAAGTCCCAAGGATGAAAAGTACAGCATAGAGAATACAGTCAATAAGATTGTAAAAAAAAAAAAAAGAAGAAGAAGAAGAAGAAGAAGAAGAAGAAGAAGCACGAGAAAAGGTGAAAGAAAATGAACCCATTAGTATCAATTACCGATACTAATGTCAACATATATCAATGGACTGGCCAACAGTTGTCAGGAGCAGTGGCCTAAAAAGGTCAGAGTAAAATCAAGACCTGAGCAATTTGGAGGCCAACCTACCAAAGAGGAAGGAATGAGATTCTGGGCCTTTCTCTGAACTAATTCTATAGTGATGCCTACAGGCAGTATGCAGATGAAAGGATGAGTATATCAGTGGTAAGAAGAGCTTTCAGATGCAAAGCCAGTCAGTGCACCAACGTCAGAGTTTGCACCAGAAAGCAAATTAAAAGTCAGCAGAATATGAGTCACTGGATAAATTTCCTAAACATGGTCCTACATCTTCCTCAGAAATGGCTTTGAAAGCCCCCATTGAGGAAACATTTCTGAATTCCAAGACAGATTAAAGGAGAGTTCTACCTTTGATCGGTTGCAATAAAATTAAGACGTGAACTTGGGAGAACAGAGAAGATATTATACCTTTATACCATATTATATTAGCATCCTAATCCATTAATATATACTTTACCCAATTTTATATCATACTGAAATATTAATATTTGCTTTGACATGTCTGTGGCCGCTTTCGAACAAGGCCATTTAAAACCAGTAATGTCTTGATGGGGGGCGGGCCACAGGCCCTAATTGCATTTTTGTTTCTATGGGATGCTCTGATTCAGTTCTTTTCTTTTTGATTCATACCTCTTTCAACAGAGAACAGGCTCAACCCAGGAGGGCTTCTTCCATCAGGATGAATTTAGTCTCTACCACCTCTTAGTCCAGAAGGCCCTTGAAGATTTCACACATTCAAAATACCCTGGGACACTTCCAACCAAAGTCATAAGGTCATCACAGTTTTGTTCTGTAGGTGCCTAAATGTTCTCTCTTGGTTCTCAGTGGCTTTTGTCAGCACCTCACTGAGTTGGCAATGACACCCACCACACACCTTAGCACCCAGCCTTTGGGAGTCGGGTTAGCATTTTATCCCCTTGCTTGTTGGAATGGATGCACGGGGCATTCAGATTTGTCATGCTGCTGGTACCAAAAAAAAAAAAAAAAAAAAAAAGCATTTTTCTTTTTTTTTAACTTGAAGTCTCAATACTTTTATTTTGTATTAAACCACAGATTGCTGGACCTGTAAGTAGGTCACACTTTGTGTGGAATGACCCAGCTCTGTCCTTTGCCATCTGGCTACATGAATCAATGTCAGATAGATGCAAATATATCTCCGAGAGGAGACCCTGGGAAACAGAGCTGCTAGACCAAGCACCAACCCCACGACAGTTACCTGTCCTAGAAAAATGTTTTCAAGGTGAACCCAAAGACATCACAGCACAGGTCTAAATATGATCTCGCTATAATTTTCATTGGAGGCTAGAGTCTGAATAGGTCCTGTGTCTGCTTCATTTATCTTGATTTTATTACATGCCCAGAAATTCAGGGACAGCAGGGAGTGGATGAGGAAGAGCATGTGATAGAAACTCTAAGCAGCCTCAAGGGCAAAAAAAAAAAAAAAAAAAAAAAAAAATCATACTGAGACAATGAGTTTGTCTGGCTCTTTGTCCAGTAACCAGCTTGCTGCTGGGTTGTCCCAGAGTCACTGGGATTGGTTCTCAACCTGGACTTCAGAGCTTTAACCGTGCAGTAAGGATTGGGATTAATAATTATAATTATAAATGTTATTTATTTAAAGGTAGCTTTGTTTGCAAGAAGAACACAACTGACAATAGTGTATGCAGAATAGAAAGATAAGTAGAGAATAAATGGGGGAAATAAGATATGGGGAAATGAAAACAGAAAAGTGACTTGGAAGCAGGAAGGAGTGAGTTGGTAAACCACACACAACACGCATCCCATAATAGCACATAAATTAGTTGGTATTGGACCACAGAGTCTGTAAGTCAAAACTAGCTGTAGAGAAGAAATAGCCCTAGAGTATCTTTGGCTTCATAGAAGCCATCCCCAGATGTTTCCATATACTTACACTATCCCCAGATCTTCGTTGTCATATATTTATTCATTCTAACATTTCTTGAAAGCATTTAATGTGTCAGCACCGTCCCAGGGTCAGGGAAACCATCGTTTATAGAAAAACACATGATCACATAAAGGAGTGTGGAGTTGCAAACTCAGATACCTTGTCTGAAGGAAAGGAACATGGTTCCAGGAAAATCTATTATAGAAAAATCCAGACTGGTCTGGATGGAATATGTATTGAAGGGTAAAGATTAGGTAGGACTTCTTAGAGCAAGTAACGTTTGAATTGGGAGCTGAAGCTGAGTGAGAACTAAGTAAGTAAATGATGTGGGGTCCAGTGGAAGGAGGAGAGATGTTGTGGATGGACAGAAGTCTTTCTAGAGAGAAAAAATAGTACATGCAAAGGCCCTGTGGTAGGAGGGACCATGGTGTATTCAAGGAACTAAATTTAGGCCATGGTAGACAGTGCACAGAAAGCAAAGAAGAAAATATAAAGTGGGGAAAGAAAGGTAAATGGGTAAAGCCCATATTAACAATTTTGGATTTTATCCTAATAAGACTTAACCCTGGGTGGGGGTAGTGATATGAACGAATTGAGGTTTTGAAAAAAATTCTACTGATTGAAGAGAACAAATTAAAGGAAAGAAAGGGCAAGCAGGATGTGAAAGATTAGTTGGGGCTATTATATTAGAGCTGTCAGGAGACCCTTGTAGTGTTTACTTGGTTTGTGACAATGGAGACAAAAAGAAGGGGAAGGATGTGAGAGGTAGGACTTGGTGCTAGGTCGGTGGTCAGGTGTAGGTCAAAGAATTACCTGGATTTGGAGTCATGCAACTGGACAGATACTGTTTTAGAGCATCCAAGAGAGAAGTTCTATAGATGCCGAGGTATACCAATTTGGAATTGAGAGAAGTGTTAGCTGGAAATAAAAGATTTGTGACTTGAATGCGCAGATATGGATATAAAGGTGGAAGGGAGGCCTGTGTATGAATGAGGTTCCCAAGGAACACAACAAATCAAGAGAAAGAAAAAGTCTTAGATGGAGCCTGGAAGCATTTCAAGGAGCAGCTTAGCCTTGGGTTATTCTGAACACAGCATGAGAATTATAGGGCAAGTTGTTTTTGTTGTTGTTGTTGTTTTGTTTTGTTTTTTACAGTTCTTCCCTATTGTTTTGCTTTGTTTTGTTTTGCCAAGATAGACAACTATCTCCCATTTCTCACTTTAGAATTTCCTTACGTTAACTCTGGATCACCCCTGCCAGAAATGATAAAAGTTTCACCATAAATGGTTTTAGTTAAGATGAAGAATACTTTTTAATTGGATTAGTTTTTAATGAATAAGACCTTATATGTTTGCTAAATGAAGCTTGTTACCACATCCATTTAAGTGTTAGTGACTGTATGTTTTTGTCTTTTACTGGTCAATTACTCTGGCCTTGTCCTGTGAGATTAATGTGAGGGGCTATCCATGGGTGGTCTGAAATTTTATTTGAGGTGGCCTGGGATTCCCACGGTTATTTACTCAGAAATGACCACCTTGTATATTTTAGAAGATGGCATCCCTTGGGGTCAGTTTTGCAAGCTTATTATGGGAAGCTACATCTAATGGAAGTATAGGATTTTGAAATAGATAATTGAAGATACCAGTAGAAAAGTTTACATTCATGTGATACAATAGTTTTCATTGTCTAACACTGTGTTTTCATAGTAGGCATTGAACAAGAGGGTAAGATCTTTATTGACAGGTGTAGTTTTCTTCCTATGATTCTTTTTATTCACTGAATTTGGTAGTGATGGCGTACCAGTGAAAAGTTGCATTTTGTTCACATGGGCACACGGATTTGCGTGTGCTATGTGTGTCTGCCCATGTTTACTATGTAATTAAAACCAAGACATCAATTTTCCTTCCCGAGAAGGAGCAGTAACTGTATAAATTAAGCAGCAAGTAGAAGAATTTTTTTTTAATGTAGCCAAGAGAGAAGATATTTTTTTCAAGTTAATATGAAAGAGGATTATGGAGCTGCACTGTCTAACATAGTAACCACTAGCCACTCGCAGCAATCCAAGTTTAAATTGATTTAGATTAAATAATATTAAAAATTAAGTTCTTGTGTCACAACAGCCACATTTTCAATAGTCCCACATAGCTGGTGTCTGCAGCATTGAGCAGTGGTAATATACAACTTTTCCACCATCACAGAAAGTTCTACTAAAGGTCTCTGAACTAAAGCAGGAATTGAATCCAGGCTGCTGCCAGTTTTGGCATAATCTGTTGAGTTAATCATGATTTTCACATTTTGAAATGATGGAAAAACAATCAAAAGAATGACATTTTAGAACATATGAAAATCATCCGGAATTCAGACTTTAGCGTTTCCTTTGTTTTTTTCCCCTTAAGATTTTATTTATGTATTTGACAGAGAGAGAGATCACAAGTAGGTAGAGAGGCAGGCAGAGAGAGAGGGGGAAGCAGGCTCCCTGCTGAGCAGAGAGCCCGATGCGGGGGCTCGATCCCAGGACCCTGAGATCATGACCTGAGCCAAAGGCAGAGGCTTAACTCACTGAGCCACCCAGCTGCCCTGCAGACTTTAACGTTTCTAAATAAAGTTTTATTCAACCCAGCCATGGCCACGCCTTTATGTATTGTCTATGACTGTTTTCTAACAGCAACCGCCAGATTCTAACAGGTGCAACAGCACCTGTGACAGAGACCCGAGAGCCTGCCAAGTCTAAAATATTTGCTCTCTCTTTACAGAAAAGTTTGCCAGTGCTTGAGCTGAAGGAGGGAAGATAACAGGGTCACAAGTCACTTTGATGGAGACCATTCTGTGTGGTTTTGGAAAAGGAAATCAGAGGAAGTAAAAACATATTCAGAGCGCACGCCCTGATTTGCTTACTGTAGGACGCCCTGCCTTTTAGGATTTGATGGTGGACTGGGGTAAAGGCTCCAGAAATGCTGGAGGTTACTTTTAACGTGAATCCAAAGGGCTTCATGGAAACCTCAGCTTTCTCGGTGTATTTTTGTAACTTTTTAAAGATACCATCTAAAAGCTGCTTCTCTCTCTAAGGCTCTCTCCTCCCCATTTTCAAAACGCAAATTATGTTCTCTCAAAGGTTTGACAGTATAAAACAAGGAAATTCACTTACCCTCTTGACAGCTATGTCAATTATCTTCTTAACCTCTCTTAGGCTGAATGGCTGAGACAATGAAAAATTATTTTTCAGTGGGACCTGAGCCAAGTCAGCATCCATCTGTTCTCATTATTATCATGTCTCCCCATCTCTTGAGAATGGGCTCACTAATAAGAATAGGCTGCCTCTTATTGGGCCAGGATTAAATACATGCAAGAGCTCGTCAAGCCATTCCCCATCAGAAATGCTACAAGGCTATTGAAAATTTCTGCAGAACCAGGATTTTACCTTCTGTACCTGTGTATTGATCGGTGCCATGCAAAGAACCCTAAGGAGATCAGCCAACCCATTTGATAATGTTGATGTACAAGATTGTATCTGGGGGAGGGAGGAACCTCAGGAAATGCATTTCTTGTTTAAGCCTCTAAATCCTCAGCATTAGCCTTAAGCCTAACTGACTTCAAAGGAGTAAATCATCAGGAAAATCTGTGACCGAAGGGATTGTTGTCCAGGTTTTCTCAGGCATGGCTAAGTTCAGGCACAAATGCCGGTCCCCACATCTGTAGTGTGTACCTTTGACCTCCCAGTGTCAGTTCCAATCACTGGTTACTGGGGGGTATTTCAGGTTAATACCACAATGTGATTAAAGGAACATGAGCTCATATACTCCAGTCTCTAAGATTTTGAAGCCTGGCCCCTATCCATCTACTTTGGTTTGTGTTGTCTTTGTTTACATCCTTTGGCAAACAGATGTTTTCAGAGTATGCTATAGGTGGATTTGAGGACATATAATTGGGTCAGTATAGAATTCCATGTTGATGCCTGCCTGGAAGAAGTCATTGGACCAGTAATTCCATAGTA
Source organism: Enhydra lutris kenyoni (assembly GCF_002288905.1). Lineage (NCBI taxonomy): Eukaryota > Metazoa > Chordata > Mammalia > Carnivora > Mustelidae > Enhydra > Enhydra lutris. The sequence goes on from NW_019154090.1 coordinate 34,163,762, forward strand.
AAAGGGAGCTGAAAATCAGCCATTTTGACATTTAGTTTTCTTATTGACATGCATTTGATTTATTTAATGATTTAGTATTAATGAATGGGAAGGTAGAAAAAAATGTTTGAGAACATATACACTACTTGGTTTTTAAACAAAACAAAAAGGATATTAGAGTGAACTTTTGCATTACTGAATGGGCTTTGAAATTATGATTGAGATCCCTGAAGCACACAGAAGCAGCATTGGGAGAAAAAGTATTTTTTTCATCCCGTGAAGTATCTAATGCCAGATAGGAAGTTTTGTCAGAAAATATCGTGAAGCCCATCTGTCTTTGATAATTGCTTCAAATTGTCTACATATATAATCCAAAGTCTCATTTTAAGTGTTATACTGTCAGTGATCTTTGATTTATAACCACTGGACCAACTAATGGTGTTAGCTTCATCATGCATCATTTTTTTGAGGATGTGAGGTCTAAGACAATAACAGGTGTGTGAATAGGAGTGAGAACCCTAGGAAGTTGCGGGAGGATATCCCAGTCATTGGGAACATCAAGTGTGGCTTCCCAGAGGCGAGGGGACCAGTGGAGAAAATGAAGGAAGTCTATTATAATAGAAAGAGATGGGGGGGGGGGGAAAAAAGAGAAGAAAAAGAAAAGAAACTGAAAAAAAGGAAAGAAAAAAATAAGGCCAAGGAAGAAAATGGGCCAGAACTGGCAGATCATTGCAAGAGGAAATAAGGGCTTAGAGCTTTGTTCAAAGTACAATAACAGACATTGAAGATGCGCAGTCCAATTTCTGTTTTAGTAGAATTTCTCTGCAATGTGGGGACTAAATTGGAAAGGGGAATGAGGAAACCAATTAGAAGTCTATTCCATAAAATAGTAATATTATGCACAGGTAAGGATCACCCAATGCATGTTTGGTAGATAAGAATATTCCCTATCCTGGGGCACCTGAGTGGCTCAGGTCATGATCTCAGGGTCCTGGGAACGAGCCCCACATCGG